>NC_048306.1:28413036-28624016 GCF_013100865.1 Trachemys scripta elegans | reverse complement strand
CCCCGCCGCCCCCCCCCCCGAGCCCTGCGGCAGCGCCCCCCCTCCGCCCTGTGGCGCCCCCCCCAACCCCCCCCCGGCAGCTACCCCTGGCCCGGGGAGCCATGCGGCAGCTCCCCACCCCAGCTCACCTCTGCTCTGCTTCCTCCCTGAGTACGCTGTGGCCGCTCCACTTCTCCCACCTCCCTGGCTTGTGGCACCAATCAGCTGTTTGGTGCCACAAGCCTGGGAGGGAGAGAAGCAGAGCAGGGCGGCATGCTCAGGGGAGGAGGCAGTGCAGAGGTGAGCTGGGGCGGGGAGTTCCCCTGCATGCTGCCCCTCCCCCCTTACTTGCTGCAGGCGGCCCTCCCCGCGCCCCCCTGCCCCAGCTCCCTCCACCTAAATGACGACGATGACCAGGGCAGCTGAAGATCCGGCCACCACCGAAGGACCCGAAATGCTACCCCCCCCGCCAAATGCTAGCGCCCTAGGTTGTGTGTGATATCCCCAAAATGTCACAATGGTGCAATCCTAAACCATGGGAGATTTTCATGTCAAATATTTTGAAAACATGGTGGTACATTTTGCTACTATAAGCCTGGCACTTATGACATATTTTGGATCTACTGTGAACACATTTTGATTTGATTCTGGCAGCTTCCCAGTTAAAACAAGCTAAATTACAATTACAAGCTGAATTGTGAGTAAACACAAGCTCCAGTTTCTGGGGCAACTGGCTATGCTATGTACTTACTCTATTCATTTGTAACCTATAGAGCTGAATTCAGCCATGAGTGTATGGATGGCACTACACTGAAATCAAGGAAGTCAATAGAACTCCACCCACATACACTGAAGCTGTGAGAAATTCACTGCGTGAATCCGAAGTGTGGATATACCAACTGATGAATGAGAATTTCATTCAGAGGATCAGAAATAGATCAGAGAGCATATTCCTTCTGAACCTTGCTCTCTATGGTCTTGATACTGCACCACTGAAGTTAATGGGAACTTTATCATTGGCCTTACTGAGGGCAGGATCAGGCCTCTGTTTCACACTACTGATTTTCGTTGTATGAAAACACACAGATTTTCAGAAGTATTGGTGAATTTAGATAAAGGCAAAATTGTGCTATTTTCAGCAACAGATATGGTTTTCACACAATAAACTGTAAAAACCCCACCTTGGGGAAACTTTTCACAAGAAAAAAACTGGTGTGCATGTGCATAAATTGCCTTATTTTAAATATGAATGGATTTAGGGCTGTTGAGAAAATTCCAGGCTATTAGCCTTGGAGACTAAAGTCTTCTATTTATCCACAAAATGGGTACAGCATGGGCAGTAGGACTGCAAGGTCTTCATTGCCCTGCCAATATAATAATTCTGCCATGGCAGGGTCATTATAAGCATGATGGGTTAGTGTTTATGTCCATATAGTTCTTGGCCTCTCTGCTGAAACTACCTGTTTTTATTAAAAACTTTTAGAAAGTTTTTGAAAACAAAAAAGAAGTTCAGATTTTATGTGGACATTTATGTTTTCTACAGGTGATGCTGGGGCAAAACCAGAATTTTCCTAAGAAGGGGGCCCAGAGCTCTCCCCCCCCCCCTTCACTCTTATACACACACACACTTACTTCTTGCTGCCCTCACACCCAGACCCACACTCTACTCCTTGCACCTAGCTCCATACACACTCTCCTCCTGCTGCCCCATATCCAGCTCTTCTCCCCATATTGCCCCTCATCCAGCTCTGAGCGGTCCCCCCTGCACTCAGGCCCACAATCTCCCTGCCCCACATCCAGCTCTGAGCTCTTACCCAAAAGAGTAGCATCCCTATCTATGGCCAGGCAGTTCCAGGGAGCCGCAGACTTCACCCTGTTCCTGCATCTCCACTTCCCCTAGAAGCATCAACATCGCAGATCCAATCCTTCAACTCCGCTGTATTCTGAGAGTTCCCAGTGCCCCCTGCTCTGTTTCAAAATGAAAAACCCCAGACTTGGAAAACTAAGGAAGGGGAGGGAGTTTAAGGCTGCAGGACTGCATGTCAAAAGCCAAGAGGCCAACTTTCTGGTTTGTTGTTGAGTTTGGAGCTCCATCCTAAAGAGCTGTAGTAGCATCTTCTGAATCTTGAGTAACCTAGCATTCTACCAATTTGAGCAGGAGACTAGGAATCAGGACTTCTGAATTTGTTCCTGTCTCTGCCATTGATTTGCTATATAACCTTGCACAAGTCACTCCTCCCTCCCTCCCCCCCATTTCCCAATCTATATATTTTTTATAATGATACTTACATATCTCACAGGAGTATTGTGAGGGTTCAAGTTTTTAAAATGCTCTGAGATCCTGGAATGAAAACATTATCTAATACCCAGCAAACATTTTGCAATAATTATTATGGTTGTACCAGCAGATGTGTTTTCACAACAGAAGCAGCACATTAAAATGTTAAGTATGATGGTCTATAGTATGTTTCAGATAATTTATTTAAAAAATATCCAGAATGGGGTTAATGAAGGTTAGTAGTTATTCAAGATGCCTTTTTCCCCCCTCTGTTTTGCTTAGCTTGCTGGCACAGGAAGTAGTCTGTGATTCATTACTTACTTGCTGCTCCAAAAGGGGCTACAGTTGCATTTAATTTAAAGTGGACTACTTTGGAGGTCAATGCTTAAAAAAAAAAAAAAAAAAAAAAAAGTACAATGGAAGGAAACAGAATTTCCAGCTGCCTCTTTTTGTTGAATTCCATAAGACAACTTACCTCCTGCACAGTATAGGCCAGATCTTTGCCCTTCACATGGCTCCTTTGTGATGTTCTGATGGCACAAAGCAACCTTAAAACTGGCCTAAGTACCCCAGCAGGGATTCCCCTACCTTCAGGGGCATAGAACCAGCTATGAACCCCTCTCCACTCCCTCTTAGGAGCATGTATCAGGTAGGGGGGACATGGGCATGGCCGGAACATGCGGTGCTTTGGCAATCCCCAACTGCTGCAGTGGCACCTTGGAGGCTGTTGGAGGCAGTCAAAAGTTAGAGAAAATGTGAAGCTGCTCTAATTTATATTGGAAGCCAAAGCAGGCATTGGGTGAGCACAGAAACACTTCTTCCCCTAGTCCCTGCATCTCAATCAGATCCTGCACCTCAATCAGACCCCAAGGATCAGGGTATATGTATTCTGTCTGGTCATTCAATATATGGTACTTGTGTATGCCTAGTTACTGATTTTCCATAATATCTCACCATCCTCTGTGTTGAACCTAGTGGTAAACTGAGGCAGACAATCCCAGTTGCAAAATGCATTGCTTTGTTATAAACTGGATGCTTGCTTCATACTCAGAGACAAAGACTGCCTAGCAGTGAGACATGGGTCTCCAACGAGGGGAGGTGATTGTGGGGAGCCAGAGACCTTTAAGTGGGTGCCCTTGAGGGACCACGGAAGGGGAATACAGGTGCAGTTACCCTGAAACTGTGACAACGTAATTTTCAGTCATGTGAAATCACATTCATTTTTATGTTAAAATATTTACAAGGCTAGCTGAAAAAGCACTATTTTTTTTCAAATAAGGTCTTTTAGAACCCGATGCCTCTTTAGTTCACATATGTTTATGATCAAGATCAATTCAACCAAATATTGTAAATAAGATGTAGGAAATTGCACAAATTAAATAAATTTTACATCTAAATGGCATCTTTCATGCCAGAAAATCCTAAAGTAGTTTATTCATTGTGTATTAATGCTTTTTAGCAATCACCAGCTCTCTCAACATTGCTCATTTTCCCATTCTCCTCTCTCCTCTTATTCATTCTGTGATCTCTATTCTATCAACCTCTCTCTTTGCTGCTGCTGCTTTCAGCCTTTGCTCCCTTTTGTCAACTTCATTGTCCTTATTTCCAAGTCTACCCTCTTCTGTTTGACTCCTTTGTTCCAGTCTCATACCAGGCTGTCCATCATCTGCTCCCACCTAGCCGTTGCTACCTCTTTTCCTTTTGCTATACTGCTAAGTGCATGTGGAGAGCCTAGTAACAATACCACCGTCTTCCAATTTCCACTCATTCTCTTTTTTTCAAGGCTGCTCTATTCCCTTCTAAGCAATTTTATTTCCACTCTGAAAGCCTGTGGTGTTTCCATTTTTCTCCAAATTGGGAATATGCTAGGTTAGTTCAAAATGCATCCTTTTCTCAACGTTTGGCTTTGTTAACAAGTTAATGCAACAGAAACATACTCCAGCCTATGCCTTTACCTGAGATTTTCCATTCCTAGTATCAGCCCCAAAACCTAGATTCTTGTGAGTAGAAGAGCTGTTCCCACTCCCTTTATAGCCAGGATATTTAAGGAGTTGCACCTGCTATAGTGAGTCAGCAGGACTCAGCATGTCCTTGTAGGGCTTCAGTGGCTGATAACCTGAGAGGTCAATCAAAGAGCCCTGCCAAGCAGTTACATACTCCCTAAATGCTTCTTGTGCCAATTTACAATTAATCTTCTCTACTTTTGAGTCTCCACAGCCTCTGTTGCTTTAGCTTCCATCTGTGTCCTTAAACTCCTCAATTAAAGAAACAAAACTGAAGTGATAATCAGTTAGAAGTCCTCCCTTTCTCCCACTTCTAGCTCCACCCTCTCCTCCATCCCAGTCTTCTGTTCCCTTGTAACTTCATAAGCATCCACCTCCCTCAGTCTCACACACCTGACCCTACCTATTTCTTTTACTATGACCCTAGTTCTTCCTCCACTTTGTCCCCCAAATCCTACTCTATGTTATGTACTCCTCCTGCCTAAACTTCTGTTCTACCAACTTTCTCCTAAATCTTTCAGCATGACCTCTGCCATCTTCTCCACTCAACCAAAACTGCTCCTTCTCACATTTAGGGCACTATATGATCTTGCTCAAACTTCTTCATTTCATAACCAGCATACACAAGAACCCAAACACAAACAGCCCCTCACTGCAGCGCGCGCACACACACACACACACACACCCCTCTCATTTGTCACCTGCACAAATCAACACAAATCTCCCAACACCACACGTGCACATTCGTCCACCCTCATTTATGCTTACCATAAAACAATAAACTTGAGTGGCAAAGTCACTAGTGTATGTTTGTTAACTTGCGGGGAATAAATAAAGTTATATAATTTTGCTAGAAGGATGTGAAACATTTAATTATTTATTTGACCTGTTAGATCTTCGAGATCAAAATCAAATCAGTAGAATACCTTTGTTACAATTCCCATTTAGAAAAATGATGAGTGCTGCCTTTAGGTTTCTTACCCACTGGATCACTCAATCACCTTTATTCAGGTTCTCATTTTCCAGAGAAAATAATGACTTAGATAATTATGTTTGAAAGCACTCTCGTTTTCTGCTCACCGAGCTGCAATTCTGTTTCAATTCAAGGCTGTCAGAAAGCTGCCGCCTGTTTTAACAACTAAGAGGTTAACAAATACAACCGAATAAGTGGCACATTTTGTGTCAGTCTTCAGCTCTGTTGATTAGCAGGTTATTCTTTAAGATTCTTACCTATAGTTATATCATAAAGTGGAGTGGCATTTATTAAGAAAGGTGTCCTGTGCGGGCAACATGACTTTCTTACTACGATATTTTTTTATACAAGCTTCCATAATGACTATCCTTGGTTATGTCAGGTTTCAGTTGGTTCAGGCCAGATTTAATTGGCTTCTATTGAATTTGGCACTTAAGTAACTATTAGTATGAGTTCTGTACTGACTAAAGAGATGCTAGTACACATTACGAATACAATGTGAGGACATGAACTGCAGGAAAATGGAATGTTCAATTTTCAGTGTCATCACGTTGTACCAATAAATCGTAATGCTTACAATATAACATGATTAATCACATGATGTGCAACAACAAAAAATTGGAAGTAAAAAACTTCCAGTTACTAAAACCTCAACTCTGAGTAGGTAAAATAGCACTAAAATAAATAAATAAAATAAAAATCACTATTTTCCAGGATTTGGTCTCAGAATCTGTGAGGTGGTTGTCTCTCCCTGACTCTGCAGATCTGGGGCCCTGACATTCTTTTCCCATCAACCTGCACATATATATGGTGAGCAGTGAAATTGTTAGAGCTGGCAGACAAATGGGAGGGGTTCCCCCACAGAAAATTTCAAAAAAAAAAAAATCAGCTGAAAATTGCCCAACAAAACCCAACATTTTGGTTTTCAGCCCCCATATTTTCAGTTTTTCTGATGAAAAAAATCTAAGTTTTAGCTTAAAGCAGACAATTTCCATGGAAATGTTTAGTTGAAAAACCAATATTCCATCCAAAACCAGGTAAGACAGAAAATGTTTGACCAGCCCTACAGATAATGCACATGAATAGATGTTACCAGGAATGCTGTTACATGGAGCTTGGGTAAGTCTACACTCCTGCTGCTCTCAGCAACTTCAGTTAGTGCACTTGTAGCTAGGGTTGGTTTTCTACAAATAGAAAGTTGGCAAACACCCTTGCCCCACTCCCTGCCCCTCTTCTCCGAGGCTACACTTCCTGCTCATTCCATCCTCCCTCCCTCTGTCGCTCACTCTCCCCACCCTCACTCATTTTCATTGGACTGGGGCAAGCGGTTGGTGCGAGAGGGAGTGAGGGCTCCAGCTGTGGGTGTGAGCCTCTGGGGTGGGGCCAGAGATGAGGGATTTGGGGTGCAGGAGGGGGATCCAGGCTGGGGAAGAAGGGTGAGGGCTTCAGCTGGGGGTGAGGTCTCTGGGGTGGGGTCGGGGGCTTAGGGTGCAGGAGGGATCTCAGGGCTGGAGTAGGGGGTTGGGGTGCGGCCTCAGGCAGCGTTTACCTCAGGCGACTCCCAGGAAGCTTCTGGCATCTTCCTCCGGCTCCTAGACAGAGGTGCAACCACATGACTCTGCTTTCTGCCTGTGCCTGCTGGTGCCACTCCCTCAGCTTCCATTGGCTGCAGTTCCTGGCCAATGGGAGCTGCTGAGCTGGCACTGGGGCAGCACGCAGAGCCCCTGTGGCTGTCCCTCTACCTAAGAGCCAGAGGGAAATGCAGACAGCTTCCAGGGAGTCACATGGAGCTGGGTAGGGAGCCTGCCTGTGCCACCAACCAGACTTTTAACAGCCTGGTCAGCGATGCTGACCAAAGCTGCCAGGGTCCCTTTTTGACCAGGTGTTCCGATAAAAACCAAACACCTGGCAACCCTACTTGTAGCAGAGGGAGCAGACCAGTCCTTCAGCCAAAGAAAGCAGCTTGTCTGCTCAGCAGCACAGTCCATGCTTGGATACCTAGATAATGTTGCACATCTGCAGCACCCTACGTACTCCCTACACTTACATGAAAAACCACACAGGATGGTAAAAGGACATTGCTAAGTCAAGCACTCAAAAGTTAGGAAATGCCAGAATTAAGGATATTCACGCAAACATAATTCCTCTCTTGGGTGTATGCATCACAATAATGTTTAATTACATGTTCCAAAAACAAAAACAAAAAACAAAAAAAAAAACCCCCAAAAACCACATCAGTCTGAGGCAGACAGCATGCAAAATTTCAGCTGTAACGGTTAAAGTTTAGCACGGATAAAAGAAACTGAAAACAGAGTTTTATAATGTGAAGTGTCAGGCAACCTTAACTATAGGCGGCCCAACCATCTCTGCCTACAATATAAACAATCCACCACTATGTAAAGTATAGGGAACACCTAGGAATACTAGCAACTGTTACAAATACTGGGGTAATATTATTCAAATATCTAAGGCATTTTGAATGGCTGCAGAGGAGAACCACTCTACATAAACACTACATTATAATAATAATAAAAAAATAATTATAATTATGATGGGCTTCATCCAAATGGCATTTGATATCAAACCAAAACCAGTTGAACAGGTTCAGATCCAGTTACTAGAATCCAACTTCTCCACAAACTGAGGGCCATTTCAAACACATTATACACAAGTTTGTCACTACAACACTTTTTCTTGAAATGTCCCTAGAATCCACTGCTGAGAAGACCATCTGCTGTTGCCAAATATTATTTTATTTAACTTTGATTTACTCTTCTTCATATCTGTGACAATCTGGCTAGAGTGAGTAATGCTATGGCTATAGTTCTGCATTAATGAGAGTGGGATCCTGCAAACTCAAAGGCAAAAGCTGTTGAGTTTGCAATTAACTTTGACTATAGGGTTTAGTGTTTGCACAGAAGCAAAGTGCTTAAGAATTTATGGCTTGCAATTTGCATGCATAGTGGAACAACTCCAATGTTTGCAGAGTGCTGTGAAACAAGAATCAGAAGGAATTACCAAGTGTTTTATATATAATTAGTTTTAATCATTTGAAGGAGGGGAGGAAAGAAAAAGATTTCCTCTTACCAGTGTGAGTTAAGTATTATATACTACATCCGTTGGACTTTTGTAGACAGCTAAACAATTCAAAGTTGTAGATCTCCAAGCATTATACATGAAGAGGCAAATACAGTATATTCTACAAATGCATTATAGAGTCTGAGGCTGTGTTATATATTTTGGTTGATTGGTGGTTTTTTTCTATATATACAGAATTAAAGTTATGGTTAAGATTTATAACTGCAGTGTTAAGAGACAATGCCCAGAGGAATTTCAGAAAGAGCTATTCAATGGACTACATACATTGTTGAGAAACTTACTGAATTATGAAACAAACTAGTGATAGACCCATGCCTTTGCCATTCAAGTTTAGAGCAATGGTGGGTGAATGTGTATGTTGTGCTAGGAAATTCATGTTGATTACTGCAAGTGCCAAATGAGGTGTGTGTACTGACTGGGGTGAGGAGGTGTGCGCGCTTTGGGGTTATATATCTGCTGCTTGTGTTGCTGTGTGGGTGGTTTTGGAGCACTCTGGCAGTTGGGCCAAGTAATCCAGCATCTGTGCAGTCTCCCTCATACAACCAATGAAATGGTTGCACGCAAATTAGTTGTAGAGTAAGGGTGGTGATATCACAACAGTGTATGACTCTTGGCCTGGCATAGATAGATGCCTTACTGTCACAGGAGTATACTTCATAAAGGCAAAATGGCTGAGCGTTTAAAAATTGGATGGCAACAGACCCGTAAAACCAAGTGCAGATTCAACCTGGTGATAGTCTGAACCAAAAGAGCATTCAACCATGCGTGTAGCTGCTTGATCATTTCACACTGACTCAGACATTTTAGGCTTCATAATGACCCACAATGACACTGCTGGACCTTATTATATAGATAATAACTCTGCATCACTCACAGATGACTGGTGCCTACCCAGTAGTCTAAAGGGGAGGGCATATGACTGCCCCACATGTCTCCCCTTCCCAGTGATCCTGACATGTGCCCAGCCTGGGGCCACAGTGCTCTCCCACCCCACATTATCTACAATGGGGGGGGGAGGGCTCTCTGTCCTCTCCCTGTGTCCCGTCCCCCCACCGCACACCCTGCCCGCACATTCAGCCGCTCTCCTGGCAGCTGGGCGGGGAGTGGAATGGAGACGCTTCTGCCTGAGAGCACCTGGCTAGGAGGCTCACTCTCATATGCACACCTCCTAGCCAGGCTCTCTCCAGCAGAAGCGTCTCCATTCCACTCCCCGCCCAGCTGCCATGGAGAGCGGCCATGTGTGTGTGTGTGTGTGTGGAGGGAGAGGGGGGGTAAGCACAGGGACAGAAGGACAGAGCCCCTCTCCCTCACTGCCCCCAGTAGGCCAATCAGGGGAGGGGGCACTTGACCCCTGCAATACCCACACATGTCACCTCTGGCAGCACTATCTGTAAAGAGCAGACTGCAATAAATGTCTCAAAGCAGGAAGCCATGTTTTGCTGACAAACTAGGACTCTATATTTGTCTGCATCTATTATCATGGGAGCACAGAATTTGCCATACCGTGCATACCAGTGGTTCATCTAGTCCAGAAAATTGTCTCTTTACAGTAGCCACTACCATATTCTTCAGGTTAAGCTGGAAGAAATTCCATGATGGACAATTATAGAATAACCTTTCCATAGTGGTGGCTTCTTTCTCACATGCATCTGTTAGAGGTTGGCTTATAAACCCTAATCCTTCAGGGCATATTTTTTTAAACGAGCGTCATCAGCATGGAAGCATGTCCTCTGGAATGGTGGTTGAAGATGAAGGGCCATATGAATCTTTAGTGCACCTGGCACGTAAATATCTAGCAACGCCGGCTACAACAATGCCATGCGAATGCCTGTTCTCACTTTCAGGTGACGTAAACAAAAAGCAGGCAGCATTATCTCCTTCAAAATGTCAAACTGGTTTGTCTGAGCAGTTGGCTGATCAAGAAGTAGGACCGAGTGGACTTGTAGGTTCTGAAATTTGACATTGTTTTAGTTTTGAATGCAGTTTTTTTGGACAATTCTACATTTGTAAGTTCAACTTTCATGATAAAGAGATTGACTGAAAAATACATCTATTTTATTTTTACAGTGCAAATATTTATAATAAAAAACAAACAATGTGAACACTGTACACTTCGTATTCTGTGTTGTAACTAAAAACAATATATTTGAAAATGTGGAAAACATGCAAAAATATTTATATAAGTAGTATTCTATTATTAACAATGTGATTAATCATGATTAATTTTTAATCACTTGATAGCCCTATTAAATAGTAATGTAATATTACTGTAGAAAATAATTCACAGAAAGTGAAATGTTTTTATTGATATCAGCACCATTGTGTTACTATTCCCATTCATACTATTTCTAATGAGTGCAAGGGGTATTTACCCAGAACCTTTAAGGTCAATGGAAGCTGAGCTGGCAACAACCCCATCCATCCATATGTATCACACACACACACACACACACACACACACCCTCTCTCATGGAGGAAAGGCACATCTCACTATCTCTGTCAAGTGAAGTATCAACCCCCCAACCTTATTATCTGCCAGCATCATCAGTGTCTCTTGGTAACTCTATGCCTTCAGCCCAGCATGCTAGCATTTTTGCTCTGCTAATAACAGCTAATCTATGCCCCAGTGGCATCAGGGTCCTTTTTGCCCCCAAACACTATGTATCTAGCAATGAGATCCCACTGGAAGGCGCCATGTTTAGTCGAACTATCATACAGTATTATGGGGTTTACTGTAATCATAGCTGCTTTCTTTAAATGATTAACTATTTGTTTTATAGAAACAATCTAACATTTTTATGGGGGGGAGGAATGACTTGGATAGTTCAGGAAAACAAAGAATGGGAAATTTTTATTTGTTGTTACCAATTCAATCCAGCTCACGATGATAAAAATACATTACTACCAGATAACTCAGTGGCTATCAAACTTTTTTTACTGGTGACCCCTTTCACATAGCAAGCCTCTGAATGTGACCCCCCCTCCATACATTAAAAACACTTCTTTATATATTTAACACCATTGTAAATGCTGGAGGCAAAATGGGATTTGGGGTGGAGGTTGACAGTTTGTGACCCCCCATGTAATAACCTCATGACCCCCTGAGGGTCCCAACCCCAGTTTGAGAATCCCTGAGATAACTGTTCAATGGACTGTCTCTCTTTAAGAGATAAGTGGTCATGGAGACTCTCGCCTCTAGATCCAGTCCGCTAGAACAGGTTGTGTCACTTTGGCAGCATGGCTGGATAAGCTTGCACTGCCAAGCTTCTCTACCTATTTGTTCTGTGGAAAAGGGACTTTTCTCTACCTCCAGAGCTGTCAGCGCGACCTTCCATCTCCCCTCCCCCACCCACAACTCTCAAAAATCTAAAAAAAAAAATGTGGTCAATAAGTAAATATATCTAATTCAGATTGGAAGACTGCACAGGAGCAAATGTGTCTGACACTATTTATTACCCACGTTTTTCATAAATATAGTTTCAAATATATCACAAATGTTCATATGATTGTTCCTTTTTGGGGCAATGGCTGAATATGAGTTTTATGTCTAACAGTATAACTGATAGACTGCTGCCACTAATGCTGCATATACAGTTGTAAAGACATAACATAGATTCAGAGGAAGAAACATAATGCATTGAATGACGAGCAAAGTAGATTCTGATTCAACAGACCCAATTTTGAATACATATCTTTAAGATAAAAAGCTATCACAGAAACACCTTAAAAGAACATTTCCTTTTCCTCAACTTTCCATTTTCTCTTGGAGATGTGTTATAAAAATATTCTGTGGTCATTCACATCACTTGGGAAAAAATGCTATTCATGCACTAGCTCCACAAAAGCCTGTCCTGAGACAAATTTAGCACTCATCTCTCTTGAGGAGTTCAAAAGCCTTAGTTTGGCACAAAATATGGATTTGTCCAGCATAGCTTATGATTTGTAAGTGTGCCAATTGCACTTAAATGCTTTCAAACTGCTACAGCACTTCAGAAAACCTTTTTTACTATCAATATTTAATACATCTGGACTCTTTTGGTTGCGTATGTGATTTAGTACTTTACCACACCAGAGTGGTTTTATTTTTCAAAATACAAATAAATATTTCACATTAGTTTTCTTCATAACTGATTTCTTTTGGTCATGCACACCTATTTTATTTTCTTCTAGCAATTTCTGAGCAGCCAGACACAGCTATTTGCTCTTGTGCCGGGCTAATAGCAAATGAGAGTCAGCAGGTAAGTTTGAAGACGAAGTATTGCTTTCCGTTAAGAGCTAAACTACAAGAACAAACTGTGGAAGACAGCTGGACTGTTCTGACTGAGACAAGTTTCAGAGAGACACCACCCACCCACTCTCAATTGGATACTTAAACACTCAATCACCAAGACACAGGATAGAAACATTACATCAGAACATTCAACAGCTGACCAATTAATTTGAAATCTGGACATTATCTCCTAACCACCACTGAAACAATAACAGCCTGTATGTATTAGTGGCAAGAAGACAGAAGTTGAGACTTTGCATTTGAAAACTCAAAGTGCCAGATCTTCAGCTGGAGCTACACCTATTTGCACCATTAACTTCACCACCACACAAAATAGCAGCAGCAGAGGCAGGGGCAGAACGGGAGCGGGGCTCCTCCCGTCCTCTTTTTTGCTTGCTGAAATATGGTAACCCTAGGAACGGAGCAATCTGTGAGAAGAGGCAGGGAAGGGGGAGCTTGGCTGCCCAACTGCAGCAGGAGCCTCAGTGCTAGGAGCACCAAGCTTCTGCCCCCACAGGAGAGAACAGGGGACGGAGAAGAGTGGGCCTGGTCGGGGGCCTCCTGGAGTATGGGCCCAGCTCCCTGGAGCCAGTGGCTCCATGGTAAATCTGCTACTGTTGAGTGAAAGAGAGTAGTTCCACCCATTGAATTAACAACAACATGGAACTTTACCAGCAAAGTGGCTGGAATCCTGCTAAGACTACAAAATTTGATGGGGTATCAGCCGAAAGTGGTATGGTTGCATGCCATAGGGAAACTACATGTTAGAGGGTTTGATTTATTTTCCCGCACTGCTGAATCTTAACAATTAAGAGATTCTGTCCTGGTTTTAGATACAAATGTATAGATTTTTTTCAAGATACAGAGCTATCAGTTATAGAGTTTACATGCAAAGGAGTTGATTTTACTGGGAAAATGAAAATATATCACATTCTTTGGTATATCTAACCTCATAATAAATCCTCAAATAAAAACAAAACAAACACACACACACACCCAAGGAAAATGATGCAAAGCAGTTAAAAAGTAGTTATTAATGCAACATTTTGTTGCTACAGCTGTAATTCTGTACCAGAGTTACTTTACTAAAGATCTCCACGCTGATTTCATCTCTAAGCAAAGGAGGCATGTTTAGAAACCAGTTTCTAAGAATACATTTGGAACAGTGCCACTAAAACAAGCAAAAGAGCTAAAAATTCTACAGTGCCACTAACACACAAGCAAAATGGCTAAAAACAAGCATGAAATCATCACATCCTCCTACATGTTGGAAGGGAGGAAAAAAATCAGGAAACCTACTTAAAGATTATTCAGGAAACCCAAAACAAATATCCAAAAAACAAACAAAACAAAAACAAAACAAACAAAAAACCCTACCCTGATGACAACTATCCAATACAAAAACAAAAAGTAGAACCAACTACAAACACCACCACAAAAACACCACCTCCAGGAGAAACCAGGACCAAACACAGGGAAGATACATGGCACCCTATCATCATACTATCAAGACTACCTCTAACCAGGACAGAATTATCTGGACTCTCCAAGGGACTGAACTCCTGCCCTACCACAGAAACCGATGCCGTACTAACATGTGGAGAACTAAAATAACTATTTTGCCAACTCCGCAACAAGGATGACACCACCCACAAACACCACACCCCTACTGACAGTCATAAGAAAAAAAGAAAATCTTACTGAACACACCCCCAGTGGATGAAACCACACATTGATTGCTTCAGGGAGGGAGAGGGGAAATCAACTGTGAAATCCTTAAATATCACATCCACCACAATCACTCACTGTGGAGAGCATAGCTATACAGCCCCTGAAATCCAATGACCAGATAGCCATCAAACCAGCAGACAAAGGGGGAACCATCATAGTCCTCAACTGTGATGACTGTCAACAAGGCCAACAGACAACTCTTACAGCACCTACTATAAAGAACTTAGAGAAGACTCCAAAGCACAGTTCACACAGGAATTTAAGGGTGTCATTGAATCCTTCCGAAAGCAACTCCTAGAGAAACTCTATAACCTCATCCCTGCTGAACCCACTCCAGGGACTTCTATATAATTTCCCAAGATACACAGGCAAGGGAACCCAGGCAGAACCATCGTATCTGGCCACAGGAATATCAGGACTCAAAAACAATTCTCAAACCACTCACTGCACATAATGCCAGTTTGCTCCAGGACATAACCTACTTCCTCCAAAAACTCTGCTATTAACATCCCTCAGAGCACCATCCTTGCAACCATAGATGTCATCTTCCTATATGCTAACATCCCTCACCATGAGGTCATCACTGCCCACCTCAAACTTCTACAAGAAAATGGACAATACTCATATCCACCCCAAACACATCCATTTCATTCTCATCCATAACACCTTTACATTTAACAAATTCACACTTTGTCCAAACCATGGGACCAGCCACAGGTGCTAGGATGGCTCCCCAAAACATCAGTCTCTTCATGGTCCACCTCAGAGGAAAAGTTTCTACAAAAATGCACCACAAAACCAATGATACACCTGAGCTACATCAATGATATTTTCATCCTCTGGACAGATTTGCATTACAACTTCAGCAAGCTCCATCAAACTCTCTAGAATACTCCCACACCAGCATCAATAATGGAACTCTACAGACAGACAATTATATACAAGAAACCCACAGATCATCAATCTTACCTTCACAGATTCAGTAACCACCCCAGATACACCAAGAAGTCTGTTATCTACAGCCAGACACTCAGAAACCACAGAATATGCTCCGAGGAGAAAGTAGGGGAAACACACTTTCAGACATTCCACCAGAGAATTAGATCACATCTTGGAAAGGGCCACCCAAATATCCTGAGAGAACCTTCTTCAATACAGGAAAAAGAACCCCTCACTGATGTCACACCCCTACTTATCACCTACCACCCTTCACAGGAACCCATATGGGGTATTATCAAACAACTACAAAACTTATACTTGATGGGGGCTACATCGTGATAGAAATTTCTTACAAATCCCCTCTTCTGGGCTTCAAAACAACCCCCTAAACCTCACCATTCTCATCATCAGTTGGAAGCTCCCCACAAACCAGAATACACCAAACCAAAGTGGCACCAGAGCCTGCCAGAACAACAGATGCAACACCTGCAGACATATCTTCACTGCTATGATGATCAATATCCCCCACAACTTGGGTTGCCAGGTGTCCGGTTTTGGACCATAACACCTGGTTGAAAAGGGATCCTGGCGGCTCTGGTCAGCCTCGTTGACCGGGACGTTAAAAGTCTGGTCCACAGTGCAGCGGGACTAAGGCAGGCTCCCTGCCTGCCTTGGCTCCACATGGCTCCTGGAAGCAGTGGCATGTCTCCCCTCCGGCTTCTAGGCATAGGGGCAGCCAAGGGGCTCCATGTGCTGCCCCTGCCCCAAGCACCAGCTCCGCAGCTCCGACTGGCCAGGAACCCTGCTGCTTCTGGGAGGTGCTTCCAAGAGCTGCCTGAGGTAAGCGCTGCCCAGAGCCTGCCCCCCCTAACTGGAGCTCTCACCCCTCACATGCCTCAGCCCCCTGTCCCAGCCCTGATCCCCTCCTGCTCTCTGAATCTCTCGATCACAGCCCAGAGCCCCCTTCTGCACCCCAAACCCCTCATCCCCAGCCACACTCCAGAGCCTGCACCACCAGCCAGAGCTCTCACCCCCTCCTGCATCCCAACCCCCAAAGCCAGCCCAGTGAAAATGAGTGAGTAAAGGTGGGGAGAGCAAGTGACAGAGGGAGGGGGATGGGGCCTTGGAGAAGGGGCAGGGCCTTGGAGGAGAGGCGGGGCTTGGGGCAGAGCAAGGGTGTTTGGTTTTGTGCAGATATAAAGTTGGCAACCCTACCTACACACACCCTTCAATATTCATGGTCCTACACATGCCTACCATGACATGTGACGTACCTCATCCAATGCATCAAATGCCCCAACATCTATTATGTGGGTGAAACCAGACAGACAATCACTACACTCTTGAATGAACTTGCATAGCAAAATGATTGTTCCATGCAGAGGAAATGATGGTTGTTGAGGGGAATGCAGAGAGGGAGAACTATGTGGGGGAGAGGGAGGAGGTGTCTGTAGCTCCAGTGAGCAGACCCTCAGAGTGAAGTGGCCAAGAACTAGAGAGAAATGGCCAAGAACCAGCCCGAAGCCTGGGAGGGAGAGTGGCCAACAGGGGATGCCCCAGGCTGGGAGCCAGCAGGAGCACCCTGCTATGGAGGAATCATCTGAGAAGGACAAAACAGAACCAGACCCAATATTGTCACAGAGTTGTATGGGGCGGTGAGTACCGGGGCTTGTGACTGCTTTGGGAATAACAGGGAGAGGGTGTGACTCGTATGACTTTACAGACAGCATCAGAAGAGGGCACTGGAGGGGTTTGTTGGGGAAAGTTTACTGGTGCTGAAGATGACCAGGAGCACTCGAGACTCACTGTTGAACTGGAACTCTGCTGAGGATTCCTGAACACTGCTCAGTGTCTGCCCTTTCATATTGTGGTACCACTGGGCCTATTGGTCTTCATGTTGGATGTAGCCCTGTTTTCCCACTCCCTCTACATCCCCATATTGTTATTCTTAATCCCTCTGTAAATAAATATTTCCCTTTCCTATATTCATTGTACTATTCTGGAGCATGTGTGTGTATTTACTCTGGTAGGTGCCCCTGGGGTGGAGAGGAGTTTCCCTGCTGCATTCCTGTGCATGCCTTTTCTTGGCTGGAGCCACCAGCCAAGTGAACTCTATAGTGGGCTTGTGGCCAAGATGTTTACAAAAAAACCCCACATCACCTGTGGGTGAATACTTTTCACAAAGCGATCACTCCATATCTGAGCTGTCAGTCCTCATCCTCACAGGAAATCTGCACAACACCTTCCAAAGAGAAGCATGGGAGCTTAAATTCATGACTCTGCTGGACAATAAAACTCATAGACTAAACAAAGACATTAGCTTTATTGCTCATTACAAATGTTTGTAACTTCCTAACTGCCCTATGATGGCAGAGGTGTTAATTGCCAAATTTCATTGTAAGCGGTTTCTTGCAACATGTGTTAACTTGCTATGCTTAACAATCTGTCCCACTTTATATTTAGCTCTGGTAATCTTTTCCAGACCTGAAGAAGAGCTCTGAAGCTCGAAAGCTTGTCTCTTCCACTAACAGAAGCTGGTCTAGTAAAAATATGTTATCTCACTCACCTTGTCTCTTGAAATTCTCCCCTCAGTCTTATTTTACATTCCACTGATAAGGAGAAGTAGGCAATGTAGCTTACATAGAACCGAATGTTAAAGCTGGTAGAGAGTGGAACTGGCACTTACCGCTATGGTAATTGGCTGCACTCAAAGACAGAAAGAGATGCAGTTGTGACATTGACTGCTCCTTTGAGAGCATGATAATTTGTTTAACTTTATGTACATTTCAGATACTTGCACAGACATCTCCAAGGGAAGCATTGTTTTTGTAACAATAATCATGTTGATCCTTTCCTTTTCTTAAGGAGATAACTCACAGAGAGGGTACACAAGCACTAATGATCTGAGTCAAAGACAAAATAAATTCCTGATAAAACGAAAGCGAGACACAAATGCAGAATCAGAAACTTACAAGTCCCACGTCAACAAAAAGTAACTACATAGTCGTAAAGCAGGGCCACTGGAAATATAATTCTAGGAGATACTGAAAAGTGGGCGCCTCAAATCAGGGAGCAAAGCTTTAAGTTTAGTGCTGGGGGGAAAAACACTGTTTTGCTAAACAGCTCTATTCTGTATCAGACTTTCCTATTAAATCCATGCTGTGCAACATTATAACTCACCAATGAACCCTATCAAATGCTCAAAAGGCTGAGAAATCTTTATTTAATGACAAACTATCTATCTTAGGTACTCTACATATTTTCCTCCTTTCATCTTTATGGAAGACAACAGGATAAAATTATGACTCTCTGGCAGTATACAATTGTTGGGAAGAACTCAACTACTATTGGCACAGTCCCCCAACAGCTAATCATTAACTGTACTTGCTGTGATCCATCTGCAAATACACATCAAAAGCCTTCCTATAGAATGGTTTCCATGAGGGAATTCAGTTATTTCCAAGCCAAGGCTGTGCAGCTTTTTTTAATATCCCATGGCAGACACATGCTTAAATGGTTGGTGCTGTCAATAGCTCACAGTTGTCTGAAGCTGTTCTTTTATTGCATGTGCCTTTCAGTATTTATCTGCTGATTTCCTTTTGAAACCCTGCCAAAATCATTCATTGGCAGTATGTAACAATCCAATAATATGATAGCAGTAGCAAGCCAAACTGGAGATTCAGTTGGAGGATTTGTAGAAAGCAAGCACTTTTTTTTTTTATTAATACAACGGGTAATATTTCAAGATTTTGATGCCCATTCATCTCTAGGAAAAAGTAGTTTAAAGCACTACTGTTGAATATGCCTAGAGATTCATCAATACTATCAAGTCTTGTACTAATCTCATCTCATGTTTACTCCCACACGCTGCCACCCAAACCTCATTAACATATACAGACATATCTGATATCAAAAGTTAAAGTTAAACATAAGAATCCCCCAAACAAATGTATACACCTGGGGGAATTGAAATTTAAGAGCGTCTTGTGGTTTACGAGTCTTCCATTCAAAACCAGTAAAAGACGTGAAATACAACATTCAAAACCAGTAAAAGACGTGAAATACAAAATTAAAGTTTCAGAGCTAGCTTTGAAGAAATAGAAATGTCTCTTTTGGCATTCCTGAAGAATGAGGCTGGGAAGTAGCTTTATATGTATCTGCTAATTCAACCAAATCCCAATAAAACACAATTTACTCTTCCACAAAGTGATTAAAGATTTTTAATGTGTTGAATAGCTATTTGCTTCAAAATTCTTGTTTTCACAAGATAAGACAAATGAAAAATGTGCGAAAATTCAGTTTAAAAGAGGAATACATAATCCTGATATTAGCCAATCATTGCCTGAAATAATTATGATGAACTTGGCGCTAACTTAGTGGCAAAGAGCATGCTTGTTTCTCCTTTAGATTCTCTATGCCAGAATTTCCTAAATAGATGTAGATCCCGGTCATAACTATAAAGGGAAGGGAAATAGCTGTCCTGTGTACAGTACTATAAAGCCCCTCCTGGCCAGAGACTCCAAAATCCTTTTCCCTGTAAAGGGTTAAGAAGCTCAGGTAACCTGGCTGGCATCTGACCTAAAGGACCAATAAGGGGACAAGATACTTTCAAATCTTGGGGGGGGGGAAGGCTTTTGTTTGTGTTCTTTGTTTGGGAGTGTGTTCGTTCTCGGGGACTGAGAGGGACCAGACATCAATCCAGGTTCTCCACATCTTTCTAAACAAGTCTCTCCTATTTCAAACTTGTAAGTAAATAGCCAGGCAAGGCGTGTTAGTTTTCCTTTGTTTTCTCAACTTGTAAATGTACCTTTTACTAGAGTGTTTATCTTTGTTTGCTGTACTTTGAACCTGAGACTAGAGGGGAGTCCTCTGAGCTCTTTAAGTTTGATTACCCTGTAAGGTTAATTTCCATACTGATTTTACAGAGATGATTTTTACCTTTTTCTTTAATTAAAAGCCTTCTTTTTAAGAACCGGATTGATTTTTTCCTTGTTTTAAGATCCAAGGGTTTTGGATCTTGATTTACCAGGAGTTGGTGGGAGGAAGGAGGGGAATGGTTAATTTCTCCTTGTTTTAAGATCCAAGGGGTTTTGGATTTGTTTTCACCAGGGATTTGGTGAAGGTTTTTCAAGGCTTCCCAGGAAGGGAATCCATTGAAATGGTGGCAGCCGAACCAGAGCTAAGCTGGTAGTTAAGCTTAGAAGTTTTTCATGCAGGCCCCTACATTTGTACCCTAAAGTTCAAAGTGGGGATCCAGCCTTGACAATCCCCAAATGCTGAATTGATTCATCAGCAGATTAAACAAACTGGTTAGCGAAGTGCAACTCTGTTATCAACAAATGAAAAATGGGTAGCTCAACTGATTGCCAGCAGGGAAATCCAATAATAATTAATCTAGATGACCTGCCATCTTTCCTTTGCATAATATTTATCAAGGACCTCTACTCACCAATTTATTCTGTAATTAGATTCTTTTACATGACTCAAGTCATTCCAAGGCTCATCCACGTATTGTATCATCTTCTAAATGTTAATTTTTGTATTAACAGACATATTCCTGTGTGACCAGCTTTTCCCTGGGGTGCCACTGAGCCCACCTGGCCCACCAGCCTGGTTTCCCTTCACACTGTATTCCTGAGGCAAGCCAGCCAAGCCCTCACTCAGGCTTCAGACTGCACTTAACCAACACACATACAGGTAGGGACACATCCTGCTGCAGCTTTACACACAGATGCTGAGGTCAGTTCTGCATGGGATGGCTCAGCTAAGGAACAGCCCAGTTCTCAAGTGCCCGCCCCCCTCTGGAGTGCAAACCCAAAATTATACCGTCTTACGCTGCACAGAGAATTGTACAGAGTAAGCTCATGCAATTTGCCCCCATCCCCGGTTAGTGGAAAAAATACTAGTATTATCATGGAGTCCAGTATCAGGTGACTTGATCACATGACCCTGCAGCCATAACTCAGAGGCTGTTTGTAGCATCCCCAGGAAGACTTCTCAGTGGGTGATTAGCATCTTCAAAAGACCTATTATTTTCCCTAATGGCCCTTCCCAACCGGCCATACAGACTGATTGCATTCTGTCTAGTGGGCATTCCCCAGGTGTAAACACATTTGTAATAGATACTTAGACAATATTCCTAACTTCAGATACAAAAATGATACATGCACACAAATAGGATAATCATATTCAGTAAATCATAACCTTTTCAATGATACCTCACATGACCCATCTGGTATAAAATACATCTTAGTTATGCTATAATCATATCATAACAATATCTCTATGAAGAATATGGGGCATAGTGTCACATCCTGATCAATTTATTTATGTAGCACAAGTAATGTGAAGCACAGAACAGCTCATTGAAAAGATTTATTTCCTGTCTAAACTTGTGTCATTTCAAAAAAGAGTTACTCCTCAAATTATTTTACTAGGTCACCACCAGGAAGAATAAGGAAGCATGCATCTCAGTGTTTGTTGCCCTCATACACAAATACTTCCTCCGGGTAATCAAAGGTCATTCCTTCAATATAATCTCATTGCTATATGGAGTAAGAGGCTTTAGGGACAAAGAGCCAGCATAGTCCACTCACCTAAAGCAGAGCAACAGGAATGTCAGTAGGAAAAACAAACATCCAGACTGCTAACACGAGTTCTTATTAGTCACTTTTAGTGACACTAATGGGTACTTGGAGAGTAATGGCTCACAAGTCTTATGCTGCTGGTGCTATTCACAGCAGTTTTCTACTATCTATCATTTTGGCAAAGAGACTGTCATGCTGTGCACCTGCATTTTGGGAGATGTTCCATTTTTCATTACTTCTTTTTTATGTTGTGGTGGCTTAAAGTTACTGACTTTAATTTACTAGTTCCTCACTCTCTTTTCTCTCACTAATCTTCAGTCCAAAATAGTCCACATCTATGTTACACAAGTGCCACAGCTAAAATTGAGACACAATAACTTCCCTCGACAAAAATCTCTACCTCTGTCCCAAATTAACACTGAAGCAATTTTCCAAATTTCACCAAAGCACCATAGTGTTCTTAAAATGTAAGCTTTCATTTTACTGGATTCTGAGGGCAACATATGATCCTGTGTGGAGGAGATTCCTCAAAGAGGAATTTACTAACAATAAAATTAGGCATTAGGTGGCTTAAACAGGAATTTTACCTGAATAAGAAATCCAGGATTGGGCCCATATGGGGAGAGGGTATATAAATGCAAGAGGCAATTCATCAAGGGGTTTTAAAACAAGATATTTCACTGCCCAGTAGAACTTTGTAGCTTATTTATTGTGAGCAATTTTCCTTGAAAATGTAGGCATTTTTCCATCAAATAATTATTCACAAAGATGTTTCCATCATGCAACCAGATCTAATGTCCAAATACCCCATTGGAAAAATATTAGGATGTGTACACACACACACAAATAAAAGATCAGATAGGATTTTTAAAGAAATATACAAATTTCCCAGGTAACATCTTTTCATAATTCCTGTGCAAGTTGCTTCTCTCACATAAACTCAAGACAATTGTTTATGTCCATCATTCAGATGAAGAGCTACTCTAGATGTTTGAGTGTCATCTAAGGCCTTGTCTACACTGGCAAGTCTCTGCGCATTAAAGCAGCTTTCTGCGTTGTAACCCGAGGTGTACACACAGCCAAGCAGAAACTGTGCAGTTGCAACGCTGTAAAAAAAGCCACCCCGACAAGAGGCGTAGAGCTTTCTGCACTAGGGGTACAGTGCCGCAGTGCCAGTGTAAACACCCTGGTCGATTAAAGCACTGCAATTGGCCTCTGGGAGGTGTCCCATAATGCTTGTTCTTGCCTTTCTAGTCATTGGTTTGAACTCTACTGCCCTGC
This sequence comes from Trachemys scripta elegans, assembly GCF_013100865.1. NCBI lineage: Eukaryota > Metazoa > Chordata > Testudines > Emydidae > Trachemys > Trachemys scripta. The sequence goes on along the minus strand of NC_048306.1, from coordinate 28,600,876 downwards.
CCTCAGGTGACCAAGCATCATCTCCACGCCATAAATTCTTTTGGAATTTTGAAAGCCTCCTTCCTGTTTGCTCGGTGATGCATGCAGTGATCTCTACACATCTTTCCAGGTGGCCATGCCTGCTCCACGCACCAGCTGATCCCCTGCTTGGAGCAATGCTGAGCTGCTGGACCTCATCAGGATTTGGGGAGAGGAGGCTGTTCAGTTCCAGCTGCGCTCCAGCTGTAGGAATTATGATACCTATGGACAAATTTTCACAATGCATGACAGAAAGTGTCCATGACCAGGACACACTACAGTGCAGGGTCAAAGTGAAGGTGCTGCGGAACGTCTACCACAAGGCATGGAGGCAAACCGCCGCTCTGGTTCTGCTCCCACAAGCTGCCAGTTCTACAAAGAGCTGGACGCAATACTTGGTGGCAACCCCACCACTGTGGATACTTTGGTGGCTTGCATGCCAGTCAAGAGTGGACCAAGCCAAGAGGAGGAAATCTTGGACAAGGATGTGGAGGGGGATCCAGAGGCAGAGGACAACTCAGAGGCAAAGTGCAAACAAGAGAGGAGACCCCTGGTAAGTGGATTTGATTTTGAGAATCGCTGAAGCAAGTTGTTGGGGGTTGACAGAAAGGGTCAACAGGAGGGTTGTGTCTGTATGACATGTGTGTATTACCACATGCTTATTCTGAGCCGCAGAACAGGCTGTTGATTGACTCCCTCACTTCATGGGAATCTTCCTCAGAGATCTCCAGGAAACTCATGGAGATACTGGGCAATCCACTGCCGCAGGTTCTTTGGCAGAGCCGCTTTGTTTCGCCCATTAACAGTAACTTTCCTGTGCTACTCTGCCATCATGTGAGGGGGGTGGGGGGGAGAGACACGGGACACCATTGCTGCACACAGGTGAGCCACATAAGGGCCAGGGAGGAAGCTGCAGTCTTTGAGAAGACCCTCCCTTGATTCCCTTCTCACCCTCAGCAGTGAGTATGAACACAGCCTGTGGAAAATGTGGGGACAGGAATGATTATCAGGCCCACGTACAGTGCTGGCTCTCCCCAAGAGCCATGTGCCCAGTGTACAGCAGGATCTGGGAACACTGATTTACCCTGCCCCTGCAGCTACTCACCATTTTGGGGGGCTTGCGGCTCATGTGTGCTTGCCTGGGGTCAGCCAGTTAGTGACAAATATGAGAATACTGGCTGTGTTTTAAACCACTGAATCAGTGTTCTGTGTGTTGCAAACAATACTGCTTCTGTAAAATGTTGAGTTTTGGCTTCACTGAGATGACCTTGGGAGCCCAGTCTCCCTCTTGGTTATAACCAACTGCGCAGAATTAGAAAGTGGCCACAAAGAACTAAGGAAGACTTTCTATGCACTCCACGACGGAAAAACAGGAATTGGGGGGGTGGCAGAACAGTGAGAAGAGGGACTGAAAGAACATGCCATGCCAGGATGAAGCCACGGAGAGGCTCTTAAATGTTATGGAGCACTAAGCGGACACACTCTAGGCAATACTAGCACTGCAAACCGAGCAGCTCTGCGCCTGCCCTCTCCTGCAGCCACTGTCACAAAACTCTTTCCCATCAGCCCCCCAGACACCACCAACATACTCTTATCAACCTCCTGGCTCCAGTCTGTACCCGCGGCATTCCACTCCTCCCCCGTTACAGTCCAGCACTGTGGACTCCCAGTACCCACTGCACTCAATATCCATCCCTCTGCAGGTTAGCTCTGCTGAAGTACAGTGCCCGCTGCACTGTACTCTAAAAGAAGGTTGGATATGATCCCTGGACATACACAAATCTTTAACTGCCCTGGGACCCCACCTCCTCCTCCTCCCATCCCCCTCAGTGCTGATGTGTTTTTTTGTTTGACTCTCTCCTCCTGTTTTTTAATAAAAGAATTGTGTTGGTTTGAAAGCAACCTTTATTCTATTATTTGAAAGCAAACAGAGGCCTGCAATTATCTTAAACCTTCATATTGGATCATCTGCAGCAATCACAATCACCTCCTAGCATTACAAGCACTGCATTCCTGAGCATAGCAACAAATATTAGTGGCTTTCAGCTTCAAATTGCTGCCTCAAGGTATCCCTGATCCTTATGGCCCTGCGCTGCACCCCTCTAATAGTCCTGGGCTCTGGCTGTTCAAAGTCAGCCTCCAGGCACTCAACCGCCATGGTCCAGCCCTGAGTGAAGCTTTCACCGTTCCCTTCACAAATATTATAGACCATACAGCACATGGCTATAAGCATAAGAATACTGTAATCGGCCAGGTCCATGTTCCCATATAGGCAGCGTCAGCAGGCCTTTAAATGGCCAAAAGCACACTCAGTCATTCTGCACTTGCTCATCCCTGTTGTTGAACCGCTCCTTGCCGCTGTCAAGGTGCCCCGTGTATGGCTTCATAAGTCACAGCATTAAGGGGTAGGCAGGGTCTCCCAGATCACAATGGGAATTTCGACTTCCCCTACAGTGATCTTCTGGTCCGGAAAGAAAGTCCCTGCTTGCAGCTTCCTGAACAGGCCAGTGTTCTGAAAGATGCGTGCGTCATGAACCTTTCCGGACCAGCCAACATTAATGACTGTGAAGTGTCCACAGTGATCTACAAGCACCTGGAGAACCATTGAGAAATACCCCTTCTGATTAATGTACTTGGTGGCTAGGTGGTCTGGTGCCAGAATTGGCATGTGTGTGCCATTTATTGCCCCTCCCATTTATTGCCCCTCCACAATTAGGGAACCCATTTTGTGCAAAGCCATCCACAATGTCACGCACGTTGCCCAGAGTCACGGTCTTTTGGAGCAGGATGCCATTAATGGCCTTGCACACTTCCATCAACATGAGTCCAACGGTCAACCTTCCCACTCCGAACTGGTTAGCAACCAATTGTTAGCAGTCTGGAGTAGGCAGCTTCCACAGTGCAATCACCATGCACTTCTCCAACGGCAGTGCAGCTCTCATTCTCATGTCCTTGCGCTGCAGGGCTGGGGCAAGCTCATCACACAGTCTCATGAATGTGGCTTTCCTTATCTGAAAGTTCTGCAGCTACTGGTCATCATCTTATATGTGCATGACCAGGGCCGGCTCTAGGCACCAGCAAACCAAGCATGTGCTTGGGGCGGCACATTTTCAAGGGCGGCATTCCGGACATTTTTTGTTGTTGTTGTTGCTGCTACTTTGGGTGGCAAAAGCCTAGAGCCAGCCCTGGCAGCAGCAGCGCGTTGTGCCCTGGGGCCACTGTGGTTTGCACCACAGGGGAGCAGCGCCTGCACCAGGGCCGGGAGCCACCCTTGGGCGCATGGAGTCACCTGCAGATGCCGCAGGGTGGCTGCTCCCCAGTGCCACAGCTGGGGCTTGAGAGAAGTGGCCCGAGCCACCCAGAGATTGTGGCAGGGCAGCCAGAAGCAGCAGCAGTGGGCCCATAGAGGGTGGGGCACTGCTGTGCAGGGCCAACATCCCGCTCTCTGGGGCTCTGCTCCCTCTGAGGCTACCCTGCCCCAGCTCCTCAGCCCCCTGCCGGGGCTGTCCCCTGGCTCTGCCCTCCTGGGTCCCGGACGGTCCTGGAGGCGGGAGCCCTGGCTGGAGGGACCCTGGGCTGAGGCGTAGCCCGGGAGCCGCACTGCTTACCCCGACCCTGCCAGCACTGGACCAGCTGGAGGTAAGGGGGGAGCGGGCAGAGCCAGCACTGGTGGGGGGGAGGGGTGGCAGGAGGTGTGGGTGGGGTGAGAGCCCAGCGCTGGGGTGGCAGGGGGTGGGGGAGGGCACTAATAGGGGGGGCATGGTGAGAGCCCAGGGCTAGGGTGGGGGGCAGCCAGAAATTTTTTTGCTTGGGGTGGCAAAAAACAAACAAACAAACACCACTTAGAGCCAGCTCTGTGCATGACAATGTGATCCCACCACTTAGTGCTTGTTTCCTGAGCTTTCCTTAGTGCTTGTCTCATTGACTTTCTTAAATACCCAACTCACTTTTGAAATGGCATGTCAGCTTCTAAATCAATTGTGTACTCTTGAATAGGGCACCTCTTGACTTGTGTGTCTATTTCCCAGTAGAAGAATTTGCATTACTGTATGTTAACATACAAAAAAAGGAGAACTTAGATCATGTCCTTCAAATAAATTAGCCAGAAAATACCCCTCTGATACTCAGTATATACAGTAAGGCTTGAGTAAGGATTCTGGAATTACATTAATCTCCAGTTTGCCCATGACAATTGTTGATGAAGTTTGCCCTTTTAAAAAAACTAACGTGTTTTTGTTTTATAGCATATGGGAATGTTACATATATCCCAAATTGCTCCAGTGGCATCCAAGTGACTCAGTCTAACTAGAAAGAGAGACAATGTCAAGTACAGAGAGCAACATACAATATAAAAGTGTTTAATATACCTTTAAAATGAGCAAATTAGACTACTCTGCACTGTGCATTATTCTTCAAGGTAGGTTAGGATTTTTGAAAGGTATTGATACTCCACAAGACCCGAGTCTTGCAAACACCTATGTACATGAATAACTTTATGCATGTGAGTTCATTATGGAGGGGCTTGTGTAAAGTAACTCTTGTTGGTAATCATTCGTAGGATTTGGGCCCAAATATTTCAAATTTCATGTTGATGAGAAACTTTCATTGGGTAAAAAGAAAGTTCAGCAGTTACCGGTATAGAAACACTCATTAATATGAGTAATATGCATATTACTTGTATCATAATGAGATGTTCAGCTTTCTAGATAACACATAAGCATGTCTTGGGCACATGTAGTGTATTAAAATCAATTTTAATAATGTACTTACACACACACACACACACCCTTGTAATTAGAATCACAGCTGGTAGCTGGCATCAATACAAGGGAGAAAATGACAAATTTAAAAAAGAAACACTACACAATGGAAAGTAAAACATCTCTGAAGAAATATCAGAGGAATAATAAATCTTCAGATAATAACAGAGAGCCTTTCAGTTGTCTCAGTTATGGGAACCATTATTAATGTGAGCAAAATCTTCCTATGAGGATTGTCCGTATTTTGCTGCAAAAAATCTGCATTCTGTGAGGAAACCTCCAAAGTATTCCATGTTCCGCTTTCAGTCAGTATCTCCTGCTGACAGTTTTTACAAGCTGAACCCATCCAATACAGTAAAAAGACTTCTGCTGAGCTTTTTTCAGGAGGGGAGAAAAGAAATCACAAAAGCACTCTATTTATTTATGGTCCACTCTTATCCCAGTTGCAAGTCTTCAGATCCATGGTTCAAAGCACAATGCTTGTCCCCAGTAGTTTGAGCACTGATGATTTTTAATGTAAGCATCTTTAAAAGATTTCTTCCTATTAGCTGCAAACTATTTTGATCCAAATTCAATAATCTTCAACAAACCCTCCGCACCACCACCACTTCACATTATGAACATTTCAGAAGTGGAACATTTTTCAACCTCCACAAAGATCTCACTCCAGTACAGGGATTGAAGTAATTGTCTGCACAATATGGACAGTTTTAATATATCATAGCCTGCAGGTAATTATTTCTTTGTATAGATTTTTTTTCCTTTTAATAATGTTATTTTATATAAGGTATTTATTAAGTTCAGATTTCACAGCTTTAAGTTTCTGATTAAAACATCAAATGGTAATTGTTTTCACCATAAGAAAGAGAGAAACTATTAGTATGAATTGAAATTGTATAACCAGCACTCACACTCAACCATACAATTTAGTCTGAATCATTCCCTGGACAGACTAACTTCCAAAACAAAGCCAGAGGATTCCTGTTGGAGTGATAATGCTACAGAGACATTATGCAAACTTCACCTCTAGGAAACTAAGATTGCATCTTACAAACAATGCAGAAAGCTTTCCTATTTTGTTGCAAATAGAATATACTCAGTTTCTTTGCAAAAGTCAGGGAAAATGTTTGCTTTCATACTACTTTAATTTATAAAAAAGAAAAAATTGAATGAGATGATCAGTAAGAAAATAAGTTATAGTTGTATGTTAGTATATAGATTCAAAATATATTTAAACTACAATATGTGATTCAAGTTCAGAGATGAAAAAAAGCTCTCTTCACCACCTACCAAACTCATAAAGGTAAAGAATAAGCTGATGGGGCCACCAACAGGAGATGGTGTTCCTTCATTATTGGGGAACAAATAATCTAATGCTCTCTATAGAATAATGGAATCAAAATGCACAAAGACTTGCAAAATATTTTCAAACTACAACAATGAAGCAGGATAACAAGATGGACCTCAAGAGCTACAGGCTTTTGAAGCCTATTTTAATTTTTTTTAAACACATTTACTAAAGCGCTGCTTACATAAAGTTTGTGTATAAATAAATAAAATAAATAAAAAAACAGGGTGCTGGCCAAAAAGCTTGTGGCCAGGCCCCTATTAGCCCAGCTCCAATTAAGGGGTATTAATTGGTGCTGGCTGAGAGGGTGGCTCGCCAAAGGACTTAAGGAAAAAACACCTGCGGGCCTTGTTAGCCAGGAGGCTATATAAAGCTGGCAGGAAGGAAGCAGAGGGGAAGGGAAGGGGAAACAAGAAAGGGAGGAGCATGTGGCTGTAGTTCCCAGCTGGCCAAAGAAGCTAGCTGTCTCCCAGGGAGCTGGCTGGAATGGACTGTATATAAATAGTAGTGTGAACTGAATAAAAGGGCACTGGTGCTTGCATATCAAGCGGTCTCTGACTGATTTTTGGGACGAGCAGCAAAGTACTCCGTTACAGTGTGTATGTGTCAGAAAAGGGCAAGCAAAGGATGTTTGTTATCTAAAACACTGCCACTGAAGTCATTTCCTCTCCAATATCATCATCATCATCATCTATTTAAGCTTTGTCTCTTACTGCATCAAATTCAAATTCTTTATTCTTACCATCAAGGCCATGCACATTTGCCTATTTGTAACACTAATTTAAATTTTCTTTTCCTCCCACTAGGATCTTCTCAATCCTCTTCTTACTGCTCCCTGTAGACCAGTGGTGGCAACCTGCGGTCCATCAGGGTAATCTGCTGGTGGGCTGAGAGAGAGTTTGTTTACACTGACCGTCTGCAGCTCCCAATGGCCACGGTTCGCCGTTCCCGGCCAATGGGAACTGCGGGAAGCGGCAGCCAGCACATCCCTGTGGCCCGCACCACTTCCCGCAGCTCCTATTTTCTGGGAACGACGAATCACAGCCACTGGGAGTTGTGAGGGCCATGCCTGCGGACAGTCAATGTAAACACTGTCTCACAGCCTGCCAGCATATTACCCTGATGGGCTGCGTCCAGCCCGCGGGCCACAGGCTGCCCACAACTGCTTTAGACACTCATTTTTACATATGCTTCTTGATGCAACCCTACCCTAGGAACAGTCTTCCTGTCTGCAAAGCTCCCCTCTTCCTTATTTCTAATCTATCCTTAATTAAAACCTGATCTGGAAGTAATTATAAAATCACTGCTGAACAAATTTGTAGATGACAAATTTAAGTGGAGTTGTAAATAATCATGAGGACAGGGCAGTCATACAGAGTGATCTGGATTGCTTTGTAAGCTAGGCTCATTAACACAAAATTCATGTGAATGTAGCCAAATGCAAGGATGTATATCCGGGAACAAAAGAACACCACAGACTTTACCTCCAGAATGGAAGACTATTCTGGAAAGCTCTGACTCAAGCAACAGAACATGTTGAGCTCCCAGTACAATGTTGTGGCAAAAAGGGATAATAGGCTTCTTGGATGTATGACTACAGGAATGGCAATAGAGGTAGAAGTAGGGTTGCCAATATTGATTGAACATATTCCTGGAGGTTTCATCACATGACAAAGATTAATCTTTAATTTCTGCAGACTCCTAGAGAATCCTGGAGGATAGGCAATCCTAAGAAGAAGTGATTTTACCTTTGTGAGTGGCAATAGTGATACTTAGACTGTTGCATACAATTCTGGTGTCCACATTTTTAAAAGGATGTTGAAAAATTGGAGAAGGTACAGAAGAGAGCCACAGAAATTGATTGAAGGGCTGGAGAAAATGCCTTACAGTGAGAGACTTAAAAAACTCGATATGTTTTGTTAATCAGAGAGAGGACTGAGAGGTGACATGATCACAATACATAAACACCCACACAGGGAAAAAATACCAGATACTAAAACACTCTTTAATCTAGTGAGAAAGGCATAACTAGAACCAATGCCTGGAAGTTAAAGGTAGACAAATTAAAATTTGAAATAAAGTACATATTTTTATCAGTGATGGTACATAGAAATGAACTACCGAGGGAAGTAGTGGATTCTTGATGTCTTCAAAACAAGACTCAATTTCTTCTGGAAGTTAGGCTTTAGTCAAACAAGTTATTGGACTCAGTAGGGTAATGGGGAGAATTCTATGGCCTGTGTTATACAGGAGGTCAGACTGATAACAGGTCCCTTCTGGCTTTAAAAATCTATTAATCTGTGCCTCAGACCTGGAAACCTTAAAATTTAAATAGTAAAAACAGATGCAACATGAAGGGAGATGGATAAGAGGTGCAGCATACAAATAAATGATTGAGTGGTGGTGTTTGGCACACCCCTGGTTAGTGCCACTTTGGGTTTTGTTTTTAGTTTTGTAAACATTTTATTTTGCTTACACCACACTGCAAGTTAAGTAAACTCTGTCTTCTCCTTTCACTTGTGCTTCTGACCAGTTTCCTCAACTCTGGAAAACAACCCCCCCGGTGCTATTTAAAAAAACCCACCCTTTTCCCTATGACAGACTTTGACATAGTTATGACTAGGCAGGCAATGTCATCGCTGGTTATGACACAGACCCTGAATAAGAAAACAGTTAGCTAAAACCTATGGACATCCCAAGTGTCTAAAAGAAGCCTCCGGATTTCAGAGAGGAAGTAGGCCTTGGTGTTCCAGCCTCTTTTGTCACAATCAATTCAGAAAATATAAGTCTCTTATACCAATTTAATCTCCATAGTTGGAAATATTCTGAGGCTGACCTCTATTTTATTTAAAGAAGTTTAAGAATTTAGATTTTCAATGTCCATGCTAGCATAATCTGTAATTGAATGTGTCAAGCAATTGTGAAAGTGAAGAATCAAAAAAAATCTTCTTTGCTATTTTCTTATTTTTTCCACACTTCTTCCTTCTTTGTTCTCGTTTTTGGAGAACAGACTGAAGTATAAAATGTGTCTATTTTTTAATCAAAACATTTTTTCTTCACTCATCATCATTTACATACATTTTAAAAGATGAATTTTTTGCTTGTGTTACCATTGTAGTATGATAGTAGTAGTCCCTTTGTTTGCTTTCCAACAGAATAGGGGCTTATTCCAGTTCTGGTGCCTAGAAACTTATTGTGTCAAACCTCTACTTAAAGAGCCTAGAATGCTAACTAAGTGGGGTTCCAATTTCTAGCAAGCAGATATCAGTATATCTACACTATTTACATACTTTGCTGAAGATTTGACTTTTTCAGAGAGAATTTGCCATATGGTTTGAATTGGAGCCTGCTGCTTAAAAAAGTTGTAGCTTGAAATTGTTTTGCTGATGCAGCCTGCAATTTCATAGACTTAAATTCCTGAAGTGGACAGTCTTCCCTATAATTAACTCCTCAGGTATTGTGTAGAAATATCAGTTGACAAGAAGAATTGTGTTAAAAAAAATTTCACACCACAGCAAGAAAGAAAGTCAGATGATGCTTTCAATGGATTCAAAAATATGGTGCTTTCTCTGGCAAAATCTGCCTTTTCCAACCTCTCACAATGTCTTGAAAAAATTCCTATTTAATATCCAGGCCGCATTAACCCATGCACGAGTAAAATTTTAGGAAGAGAAACACCACACCTCTGGTTGGAGTATTTTATCATCCCAGATTATTGTAGGACTATCATCCTTGCCTTTGTAGATGGTACCCAACTCCATGAATAAGTAGTCAATTGTTTTTTTTGGAATTCTGAGTCAGTCCAATACATTGAAATGGAGCTGAAACCCTACAATCTAAATTAATGTAATTCTAACAACTCTAATTAATAACATAATATCACTACAACAGAGAACAGTCACATGATCAATGAATGTTACATGCTTTGAAGTGTGTTTCCCTTACTGGTTTATTAGGGAGAGAATGCCAATAGGCTTTTCCATGAATGTTCTGCGCTCAGCCACACACCTAAAAACCCATTAGTTACAATGGGACGTAGATGTGTAATTGAGAATGGAATTTAGCCTTATTTCTGTTATGGTACAGTAACTTGGCTGTCTAAAAAAGGCAACTAATCAGGTTCCCAACTTTGGAAATATTAAGAAATTCTTTCGCTTAGCTTCACCCAAACTTTCCTTCAGAATATTTAGATTATATACATATAGTAAAATGATTAATGGACTTTTAATACACACAAAAATGCATAAGACAACAATTTTTCATCTTACTTTCTATAGATACTGTATAAAATACTTTCCATTTTAAGTATTTGTACAGCAGTTTGAAGATGGAATAAATCACTGTGTAAATGCTAAGTGTTAAAATATTTACAACAACAATTGAAACATTATTAGGCACATTCTCAGTAAAAGATTATCACATTATATGCACATTTTTCACGTCTGAAGTGTGAAATATACTGAAATATCAAACAGATTTTGGCCAATTTCTTCTAGTGCGACTCACATACAGGATGAGTATGAGTGAAATGAGCAAGATTTGGCTATGCAGCTAGATGTAACTACATTGAACACATACTTTATTATGAAGTGGTTTGATGTAGTGATTCACACTTGTTCATAGAAGACTTGAATGTAATAAGTGTAGTAATAAGGAGGCTATGAAACCTAAAATCATCTCCATTACAGCAGTGCTTGCTCAGAAGTGCATGTGTGTGTCAAATTAAGAGTGGTAACAAGATCTTCTTTACTTTATAAGGAAGATTCAGGAAACATATTCAGTTGTAAACAAGCATTCCTATAATGCTGATGATGTTTAGATCTTAGAACAAGTGAAGTAGCAAACTCTTTAATGGCTATGGTTTAGAATGGTTTGGAAGTTATGCTGTAAAATCAAAATCAACCTAAACCAGTGGTTCTCAAACTTTTGTATTGGTGACCCCTTTCACATAGCAAGCCTCTGAGTGCAACCCACCCTTATAAATTAAAAACACTTTAAAATATATTTAACACCATTATAAATGCAGGAGGCAAAGCGGGGTTTGAGGTGGAGGCTGACAGCTCATGACCCTCCCCCATGTAATAACCTTGCGACCCCTGAGGGGTCCTGATCCCCAGTTTGAGAACCCCTGACCTAAACTGTGTCTAAAAATTGAAAAATATGAAAAAGTTGAGAAAGGAAACAGAAAATTCTCTTCAGTGCAATAGTTTGACTCCTGACTCCTATGAAGTCAGTAGTATCTAATGCCCTTCTGCCTTACCTTTGTCATTCACTTGTATAGCATTGTAACAAGGTTGGGACTCACCACCGCAGCGCCTCCTACTGGTTACTCCAGGAATTAGCTCAGTCCAGTGGAGCGTCCCCTCTTGGTGGTATCCCGCCTGTTGTCTTGCCTCGGTTGGCTTCTGAGCCCACGTCGCTCACCAACTCACGGCATCCTCTTCAGGACCTCTGCCCTCCGGCAGTGCCCTTTAGTTCTTCCACACCCCCTTCTGGGAAGGGTGTCAATCAGCAGTCTCTATGTCCAGCCACCGTGGTCAACCACACACCCCAAAGTCTAATCCCTCCTGTCAGGGATCTGGCGTGGTCTATAATGGCCGCTCCCTACAGTCAATGGCCGGGTGTACTTCAAGGGGGGGACCCAGGCCTGCCCTCTACTCTGGGTCCCGGCCCAGGGACCCTCTGGCAGCAGCCTCGCTGTCCTCCTTCTCTCCCCTCCGTCTGTCCACTTCCCTGGGCCGGTTCCCCTATGGCCCCTTGCACCCACTAGACCCTTCCCTTCAGGGCCTGCAGCCTGGCAGGCCTCAGGCTAGAGCTCCCTTTTGCTCACTGCGCTGTCCACGGTACTAGTCTCCCTGCTCTGGAGACAGATCTTCCCCTGTTAAAGGCCTGGGACAGACCGACTCTCCTTTCCCTGAGCAGCCTTTTTATAGGGCTGAGCCTGGTCCTGATTGGCTGCCTCCAATCTGGGCCCTGATTGGCTCCCAATAAGCCCTTCTCCCATTGGCTCCCTGTCTGCACAGGCCCACTGGCCTGCCGCAGCCCATACTCTCTGGGTGTGGGGCAGCTGCCCCACTACAAGCATCTAATTGCTATAGCACCACCTTTATTCTGTAGAGTAAATCCTGCGCATCTGCCATGAACATATCCCATAGCCAGCCAAGAAAATACCATAAAAAAGTGTAGCATTAATTCTCATTAAATAACAAGTAAGGCCGCTACCTCTGGGTTAAAATGTAGTGTTAGACACTGCAATCTCTATATGTGCCTGATCTGTCCCTACTGAAGTTAATGGGAGTTTAACCATTGACTTAAAATGGTGCAGGATCTAGCCCTGAAAGCACAGGAACTGATGATATAAAAGCCCCTGTCATATGCGAACATGAAAGAGAACTCTGATTATATAGGTAAACTTGATTATCTGGATTGTCCAAAATATTTCTGCCCTTAAATCTAAAATTAATTTACACACCTAGGTTCAGCTCCTCAGATGATGAAAATCAGTGTAGATCCAATATCTTCATTGAACTAGGGTGACCAGATTTCCCGATTTTATAGGGACAGTCCCAATTTTTGGGTTTTTTTCTTATATAGGTTCCTATTGCCCCCCACCCCCATCCTGATTTTTCACACTTGCTGTGTACAGGTCACCCTAATTGGAACTAAGAGAATTTATGCCATCTGAAGATCTTCCCCCTAGTTTTAGTTATCCAACTCTCTAATTATCTCAAGGTTTTGGATGTCCCTTAGAAATTATATAATATGAGTAATAGCTATACTGTTCATAGAAAGATCTTAGGAAATATTTCCTATGTTTTCTGTTATCAGATATAAGTTTCCAGCTTGCAACAAAAATATTCCAAACTGGCAATTCATCTGAAAAACATTGGCTCAGCAAATTTGTGCTTGGTTCTACCATATTATTAATAGTAACTGCTTTAAGTGTTCTTCCTCCTCCACGCCTCCCTCCCCTACCCTCCCCCGCTGGACTTCAGGGAAGCAAAATAATTTTTAAAAGACTGTATCAAGTTAAAAATAAAGTTAATTCAAATAATTGGCTACATCTATGATTTAGAGACTTAAGACTAAATGTTTGAACAGAGCAGTCGGGTTGAGCCGGATCTAAGTCAGGGCATAATAGAACCCAGTGAGTTTATAGAAGAACAGTTAGAAAATTGAAAGACTTAAAAAATTCTATATCAGACACGGGCTTGGTGGGTTAGAAAAATGATTTTAATATCTCTAGAAGCAGAGAAAAAAATTTGAAATATATGGGTTGAGTGGATATTTTTATTATCCAACCAAACCTTATCTGGAGAATTGTGGGTGCTGTCTTTTTGGATTCTGATGTCCCAAAAGTACAATATCCAGAAGGATTACTTGCTAGGGTGTCATCACAATGACATCACAGATAACTAGGGTTGTGAATTTATACTTCTGGAAGTGGCTTTTCTGAGACTGATGAAATATTAGCCCTCTTCCCCCTCCCCCAAATAAAAAAGCCTGAGCAACTAAAGCAAAAATATAAAATGACAGTGAGCAGATAAGCTTCTAGAAGTCTTATTTTTGTGAACACTATAGCCATTGAGTCATGTTAGACCGTAAATTTTCTCACACTCTTAATTTTCATTTGGGGTGAGAGAAAGGGAAGTGCCAGATCACAGATTTTTGCTTCTTCAGTATTTCTAACTCTGCTGTACTTCTCCAATAAAACCAACCTACTTTATCAACCCTCACACCACTTGGCTGGTTTTCTTTTTGTCAGCATTTTAATTTAGCTTTCAGACCACTAAAGTGAAAAAAATGCTTCTATGTGCCATATCCTGTTTGCAGCAACAATAAATGAAATAAAATCCTCCAGTCAAACTGAACAGAAGATATTGAACATTAAGTTCCAGTAAGTCCAACAGTCAGGAGTTACAATCCTTCTAAACAGTTCACTTGTCACTTGCAGTTAGTGAAAATGTGGAGAATATCCCCATTACTGGTTCTAGAGATTAGTAAGCAAGTAAATTCCTGCTAAGTAGCCCCCTGCCAAAAAAAAAAAAAAAAAAAAAAGAAAGAAATCCACTCTGTAGTTTGTTTATTCAATCATGACTATAATTTCAAATTGAGATATGCCAGGACTAGAAAAGCCATCACATACTCTGGTGAAGTTAGGACTCAGATTCGGATCCAAACTTTGGTTGACAATGGGATGGGATTGAGTTGCAATTAGATTCTTCCATTTCTCATCTCACTGTAATTATTTGCTCAGGTAGATGTCGTAACATTGGTGATGCCAAAAATGTGAAGGTTCTGTAGAATATTTTTTCTTCCAATAGCTGGAATTGTGTGATGTACTGATATTGGTCCTTGAAATGCAATACTAATTTCTGAGAACATATTGGTAACCAATGTAAAACATTACGGACCCAATGTATCTTGCTAACCTCTGTAAAGGAAAGGATTTGGTGGAGTTTGTAACATCAACATATGGGATTTCCCATGCCAGTGAAATGATTTTTTTTTTTTAAAGTGTGGGATAGAATACGAGCTCTTAGAATTCCATGTGATTCCACTATGGTAAGTACAGAGACTGTGCTTTGGTAAACACCAATAGACAGCAGAATGTATCACAGTTTTAATCCTCCCCCCCTAAAAAAATCCAATTTAGCCAAAATTAGTTGAAGTTTCAGCAAGACTTTTTCGAGGAAAATCTAAACCATAAAGATGGGTGCCAGAAAGTAGTTGAATGTTTTATATTTCTGTCATGATGTACTGACCCATTTGTTACTAATAATTGCTATGTAAGCCACCGCACTCCCACAGCGAAACATCAGATTAACAGTAAGGAGCATGTACATGTTCTGAAAAACTATTGGTTGGCTATTGAATAGGTTACTGAAGTAGAAAGGTCATTTTGGTGCAAGTGATATATTGCCTACGGTAAAATGAAGACTCAGTTTCTAATTTAATCAGTAAAATCAGCAGTCACTCTGATTTGAAAAGTGACATTTACAATGGTGATTAAATAGAATTCTTAGATATTATTTTAAGTCTCAGCTTTAAGAGGTTCTCTTTCCTCTACAAGCATAAATAAGTATCAGCATCAAAAGGAGTTACTGTATGTGTGCTCATCAAAAGAACAGACTGAGTCTCCATTTAGCTGGATGACTGTATGTTCATTAAAATGATGAGCTGTCTCTGACCCACAAGCCAACTGAGAATGTTATTCAGAATATCGTATGTTAGGTTTTTAAAATGTTCCAAATTTCAACGCTTGAATGATTCTGTGTAGAATTAATTCTAGTTGATAATGTAGAGGTAGCTACTGATCCATAGAACTATAATATTTGACACACAGTGAATCCTCAAGTTTAAGTGGTCATGAAATTTCCACATTTTATATCAAGATTTTTGTAAAGTAAGGTTGCCAGCTTTCTAATTGCACAAAACTGAACACCCATGCCCTTCCCCTTCACTTAAGCCCCACCCCTGTCCTGCCTCTTCACTGATGCCCTGCCCCCACTCACTCCAGCCTCCCTCCCTCTCTCACTTTCACTGGGTTGAGGTAGGGAGTTGGGATGTGGGAGGGGGTGAGGGCTTCAGCTGGGGTTGCGGGCTCTGGGGTGGGGCCATAAATGAGGGATTCGCGGTGCAGGAGGGGGCTCTAGGCTGGGGCAGGGGGTTGGGGTGTGGGCTCGGGAGGGGGCTCCATGCTGGTGAAGGGGGTTGGGATGTGGACAGGGTTCAGGCTCTGGGAGGGAGTTTGGATGCAGGAGGGGGTTCCGACCTGGGGCAGGGGGTCTGGGGTGTGGGCTCTGGCTAGGCGGTGCTTACCTCAGGCAGCTCCCAGTCGACGGTGCAACGGGGCTAAGGCAGGCTCCCTGTCTGCGCTGGATCTGCGATGCTCCTGGAAGCAACTGCTACGTCTGGCCCCTAGGAGGAGGCACGGTCAGGCAGCTCTGCGCAGTGCACGCTGCCCGCACCTGCAGGCGCTGCCCACATTAGCAGTGGGGGCAGCACGCGGAGCTTCCCTGATCGCACCTGCACCTAGGGGCTGCAGGGAGATGCCAGCCGCTTCCAGGAGCTGCATGGAGGCAGGGCATGTAGGGAGCCTACCTTAGTCCCAATGCGCCACCAGCCGGACACCTGCTAATTCTATTGTAAGGTAGGCATCCATTGTGATATGATTGTGTAAAACTGCCCATAGTACCCAACACTATTTAGTAACTTTAGCAAGCGTCAGGTTAGCCACAAAGACAGAGGCAAAATGGACACTAGCAACAACAACTTTATTGTAAAAATATGTACCAAAAAGCCTGTACCCAGCACTCCCTAAAGATGTGCTTCAGTATTCTTCACACAGTGCCACCTAGTGACAAAACATTATATTGCAGCTTAATCTTTCCATCACAGCATACAATTTAAAACAATTAAAAAAAATACAAATTATACTTTTATTTGTTAAAATACTCAAAATAATTGCAAATGGATGCAAGTAGCCATGCTAAAGCACTCAAATATGATACTATGTGTGTGAGACTTGTCACAAGTAATACATTGGTTACTGTGATAAACAAAATGTTTTCTGGAAGTAGTATATACTAATTTCTTCTTTTAGCGGGAGTCTGGGAAGTAATTGCCAACATTTAAAGGCAGATTTATAATTATTACCCCACATAAGCTTAAGGTAAAGTCATTTGCGGCATTTGAAACAAGAGAGTAAGAGCTACATTGTTTTGTCCCAGGAATACAGATCTCCTACTTAAGAACACATCTGTGTATATAACCAGGCCAGCAGAAGCTAATCCAATGTTCTTCTGCCCAAACTGAGGATTCTATTCTGGGAGGAGCCTAAAGCTCTACATTACCTAAAAAAACAATAGCCAGGCCTCACATATTAGATGTTACATTTTATTTTACCATGTGTTATTGGTTTAAAAAGTACTTTGTTCAAGCTGCTGAAGACAGAATGTGCGCCATAATAATTCTAGAGCTTGTATTTATATAATATAGTCCTGAATAGAGTAAGTCAGGGGTAGGCAACCTCTGGCATGTGTGCCAAAGGCAGCACGCGAGCTGATTTTCAGTGGCACTCACACTGCCTGGGTCCTGGCCACCCGTCCGGGCGGCTCTGCATTTTAATTTAATTTTAAATGAAGCTTCTTAAATATTTTAAAAAGCTTATTTACTTTACATACAACAATAGTTTAGTTATATATTACACCTCTACCTCGATATAACGCTATCCTCGAGCCAAAAAATCTTACCGCGTTATAGGTGAAACCGCAAACTTGCTTTGATCCACCGGGGGGCGCAGCCCCCCCCCCCCCCCCCCCGGAGCATCTTACAGCGTTATATCCGAATTCATGTTATATCAGGTCACGTTATATCGGGGTAGAGGTGTATAGACTTATAGAAAGAGACCTTCTAAAAATGTTAAAATGTATTACTGGCATGTGAAACCTTAAATTAGAGTGAATAAATGAAGACTCGGCACATCATTTCTGAAAGGTTGCCAACCCCTGGCTTAAGTAAAAAGGATAGCAGGTGATTTGAAAATTTACTGCATAACAGATTATCTATGAAAATGCTTTTCAAAACTGTATCTTTGTACTTGAAACAACTTTTAGGGCAAGATACTTCAAGCTGTTCAGCACGCTGGCCCCAGTCCACCTAAGCACATGCTTAATTTGCCTCAGGTGAGTAATCACCAGTCATTGCTAGATCAGGATCACATTGTTCAACGTTTTGCAGGTGGGAGCCCTTAATGCAGTAGGCTAGATGCCCCTTGTGGGTGATCTAGCAATAAGGAAGGAGTGCACAGGTGGCCTAAACCCATATTTGGTAATTTATAACCATATAGTGGAGCAAAAAAAATCATCTTTAAAACAAGTTAATCCTTCTTGATTATTTCTATTGCTTATCTGAGATCTGCCTAGCAAAGCAGATAAAAGAATTTTGATATTACCATACCACCTCTCACAAAATTAATGAAGTAACAGGTCTTCTAAAACAATCCTACCCAGACTTCTAATAGAAAGGTGTGTATCAACTTGGCAAGCAGCCTCTCTTTTGCATTGTTAGCAAACTGATTATTTCTGTTTACTCTTCAGGAACATATTTTTCTTTTCTTAGTGGCAGATTGATCAATAATGGACCACTGCATTCTGCAGCTGCAGTATTTATGGCTGCATCCTTATAGCTAACCGTGTGCAAAACTAACTTTGCAATTTTTTTCTAAGATAAATAGACAAAAGATCAGTGGGAACATGAAAGAGTGGTTATTGTATTCAAAACAAATCAAGGCTCAGTTCTGTATCTGAAAAAGCACAGAAAGGGGTAATATGTAATATAATGAGGCACTTGGTAAATTATACATGATCCTCCTAATTATGGAGGGAAACATTGTATACACATAATTCTCCAAAGTATAATGCTTTATAGCTTATGAGTTAAAAGTAACGTCCAGCAAATTTCCACAAATTTGGGATATAAATGTCAGTGGATTTTGCCAAAATTTTCTGCAGATGTCTGTTGGCCCTGCAATCATATAGTAAAATGGCATATAAGGCTGCCATGAAAAATCAGTTACACTGGAACCCTATCTGGTGCCATTTTAAAAAAATATATACCAAAATTCCCCATGTTTTGCTGTCTGCTCCCCACCCCAATTTCTCAGAAACCTTGCAGAGAACTGAATTTCCAACTATAATTTCTCATTATTTCATTAGATCTGATCAGAATTCTTTACTTACAGCTAATCAAGTTATGATTGTAGATCCTACAGTATACAGATGATTTTTGTTAGTGTTGTTATAAAACTGCCTAACTGGCCTTCAGATCAATCAGTATATTTTGTCCCCATTGTACATATTTATATTTAGTCACGTAGGCAAACATTACTGTTACATTTCAAGAAGTATATTTTGTTCATGGTCATTAAGCTTTGTAGTTCTCGCGTCTAACTGTAAAAGGAGGAGACAATCAGTAATCCAATGATGCATATTAATTTATAATAATTGTACCTTGTGGAAAATACAATATTGCACTGCTAACATTGCTACAAGAAACCAATAAAGCTTTTTCAAGAAAACCACATAGCATAATTATTCTAACCTGATTTTAAAAGAACTAATTGATACCAGTAAAATTAAAATTTCTTCAATGCCCTATGGAAATACAATGCAGTATAATGTATGTTCATAAAAATAAATTGTACATTCTTACATTCTGTGAAAGTTAAGGGCCACAGTAACTAGACTAATGAGTCTGTAAGTAGGCATTCAAAGATTTGTATGAAATATTTACACTGACAGAAATATTGGGTAGCTTATATCCAGAGCTATTGATGTGGTAGAACTCAAAAGTATTATTTTGTAAAGAGCTATTAACATACTGTGGTATGTTAGCAGTGTTTTCCAGATTGGTATAAATGATTTATCTAAGACTGACGCTGCCTTGTGTTACGAATCTTATAACAAAGGAAATGTAATATTGTTTCCAGTAGCACAAAAATAAAATAAAAATTCCTACATTAAGTCCTAATAAATATAGATCCACACTATAGGCTTTGGAGTGGAGCACTGGTAATGCTGCTATGAAAACAGTCTTTAACCATAATAATAGCAGTCAAGTGAAATAACTGGTGCATAGGAGGCCTGCAGCACATTAGTATGCTTGGGTTAGAAACACAGTTGCATGGAGGCAGAAATCAATTTAGCTCAGGACTAAAACAGCCTTTCAGGATACATACACATTATGGCTATTGAAGCTTTTTTCACCTTTTCATATTCCAGGAATTCAGATCAAAGCCTAACATTTCTAGACTCTAGTATTTAAGAATTTTCTGAAAAATACAGCCATTCAAGTTCAGTCAACATACTGCTGGGCTCAGTAAGCCATCTGCTCTGCGCTCCAAATGTGCACTGTAATGAAAAGGGCAGACATCACCTTAAAATAATTTTTTAATATCAGTTTTTCAACAAAATCCCTTAACAGTCCAGATGTCCTGTTTTCATTATCAAAAGCCATCAATTTCCTCAGGATTTCCCTGGAGATGGCTTGACTGAGAGCAAGTAGGGTGGTGGGAGAACTTTAATGTGGATGAAGCAGGAAGGTTTTTATATGGGCATTAGTCCTAGGGTGACTGATATGAATATATTTTTTCATAAATTGTTTTTACTTTGTATCTTAAGTTTTAAATAGGAGCACTTTCAGAAAATGTTAGAAGCAACTACATATTCTCAAGGGTATTATCCCAGAATCTCTTAAACCTACAGATTCAAGACAAAATATACAGAATACTCCCTCCCCTCCTATAATGGATCAGGTACAATGAACCAAGATATGTGAAATGTTGACAAAGCTATACGAAACTCATCTGGTCTCTTATTCCATTACAAGTCCTATATTCAGACCTTTTTTGACAAAGGGTCCACTAAGATTGACAAATCTTTCAACCTCAGTATAGGTAGCAACCAAATTATGGTGTTATATTGAAATCATTTGAAGTTTGCATTTTCACAACATTCATGAGAAAACATATGGAACTCAATTGAGATTTTGAGTTTGTTCAAACCTGACACTCAAAATAAAAATCGGGGCAAATCCACAAAGATCAAAACCAAAGAAAGGTTTGCCCAAGCCGTGGCATAGTGAAACTACCCAAGTCTCCACATTGCAACGCAAATAAATTCATTATATTTTCCTTTGGTTAAAACAGATACAAATTTTACTTAGAGTGGACACTTTCCTGGTATTGTACTGACATTACAAAAAGTACATAAGCAGAAGAAAAGATGTACAGAAATGTTTATTTAGTAAAGAGTTTTCTTAGTGTTGTACAAAACTCAGAGCAAGTCCCAGGACCCTTAAATGCTGAAAAGGTAAATATGACAAGGCAAATGCATACAGCTCTAGATAATCTGAAGATATATTGATCATCAGACATCTTAAGGGTTGTTTCTTTTTTTAAAATATACAAACATGACCCTTCAACAAATGAAAAACTATTGTGAAAGGCTTACCAAAAGTACTTTTTCCACAAGAGACTTGAAAGGATATTCAATTTATTATAGAATAAATCTCTAGTAAAATATCCCTAAAAGAAAAAAAATTATATTGCCAATGAAAATGTTCTCAAAACCTGCCTGACTGGCCAAAACCCTCAAAAATTAAAAGCTTTACAATCCTTTTCTTCATGTTACCTTCACTGAAAAATATGCTGTTTAAATACATAATACCATATTCCTTTAAAATTTAATTTAAAATAATTCTAGGTAAATTTATATCTGTCTATAAATATTTTAAAAATCACAGATAGAACAAAATGTAGAGGTATGTCATCTCTTACAATAGAGTCCTGTTCCAAACAGACCTACGTTTAATCAGATACTTGTGTTTGCTGAAAACCCCTGCTCACAGAATACTTATGCTACACTGCCTGGCATGAACAGAGGAGAAAAAAATTGGAGCATGAATAACTCTTTTAGAATCAAAAAGCCATTAAGACATCTCCATCATCTACTAACCGGGAGCAAATTTCAGAATACATATAGGTCAGCATCTGTCCTTCAGACTTCCAATTCCTTACTTCACAAAGCTCCTCTGGATACCAGTTAAAATATTTTAAAGCAAGTCTGTCAAATTTGGACTGTTGCTGTATACATCAAGCAGCATAGGGTACAGTTGCTCAGATTCTGCTAAACTACCTTTCACTTGACTGTTCTGGAAGCAAGTTATAGATTATTCAAAAACAAATTTACACACAAAGACTGCAAGATTAGGAGCGAAATTAATTACTATAAGGGAATAAACTGATAACACCTAGTACTATTATTTTATAAAACTAGAAAGGCTTTCTGGTTACATATTTATCACTGGATGTATTCTGTCCTTCACGTATAAATGTGAGAAGGTTTATGCTTCTGAACGTAACAGGATTAAATCTTTTTAGCACCTGGAACCTAGTGAATAATTAAAATGCTGTTCTGCTCTTAAAAGTGACTCTGCAACAATGGCATCATGGGGTTCCATGTTTGCTGAGTCTCACTAATTCCATACAAGTAAAAATATATTTTTTTTTCTAAGTGCTAGGCCTGCAAACTCTGATTTGACACTGTAATACATAATATTTTCACATACACTTGCAGGTTTAACCCTTTGCCAAATCTGGTGCCAGCAGACTACAGAAGTGTTTTTTCACAATTTTTCTTTAGATGGAGTTGGTAAGTGGGGTAGAATCATCAGTATTTGTCATCTCTGGCCCCATGAAGGCTAATCTGTCACTGCCAACATCTGTGGAGTTTGTATTGTATATATCTGCGGATTCTCAATCTGTGAATGTTTTGTTGCCCCCACTCCGTGCTTTACATATACCACCAGAGCTCCTACCTCATCAAAGAGATGACTCAATGAAGCTTGTGAGACATGAGAATCGTGGATTTTGTGCAGAAGGAGAAGTTATGGCCCTTAAGATTCACTTACTTTTACTATATGGAAGAGTCCTATTTTTTATTAGAATATTTAAAGGAACGTATGGAATTCTATAGCAGGGCATAACTCTCTATCCAATTCTATATGTTTGTTCAAATATTCTCTAGAAAGGATATAATTCCCTATTAAATTACGTGGGATGGAAGATTAATTTCTAAAGAATCCTACTGGTTTCTTCCCTGTTAAATTCTACAGGATTTTCATATAAAAGAATACGTACTTTTCCAATCTTCCATTCTCTTTCACTTTCTCTCAATATGTAGGGCTCAGTTCTCATTCAGATATGTAGGTGTGTATCTTTGAGTCAGGATCTGATTTCATAAGCCTAATAAAATAAATGGGAGTCTTTCCATCGACTTCAGTGTGCTTTGGATCAGACCCTCAGCTACGCTGCTTGCTTTATACACATTTTTAACTAGAGTTATTTTAAAACTTTTATTAATGTTTCTTTATAAAATGTGCCCAGTTATATATCTTGGTACACATGTACATTTCATACCTAAAATAGGTATTAAGTCCACAGTCACTTGTTTTCTGATCTGTGTTTGTCTCCACACAAGTTACTAAGCAGTTTTCTTTATTACCTATATTTCTTCCTGAATGCTTTCTTCTTTAGACATTTAGAAAGTTTACTTCAAATGGTTTTTGAACTACAGGGTAAAATTTACAGATACATAATTCACCAGTATCAGATTAAACATTGAATAAACAGGGTAAATGTACTGCAGGAAATAATTTACCAAACGTATGTCCCAATTAAGTGTCTCTATTAAACAGTACCAACAGTACAATTTTATTTGAATTAAAATAAAACTAATATACTTTATGCATTTTCCCCCCAGCATGAAACAGGCAAACAAAAATCTAGAGACAAAAATTGGGTTATGATTCCAGCCGACAAAAGGGATTTAAACATACTAAGAGACGAAAAACCCTCAAACCCCACAGAGATGTAAATTATTTTCCTTACAGGGAAGCATACAATTTATATTGTAATTAGAAATGTTGTGTTATGTTGAGTATGCAAATTTTATTCCTTAATTGACACAAATCTGTCTTGAGTCAATTCCAAAAGATCCGTCTAGTCTCTATCTAGCTCTAAAAGAATATCTGTAATGTTCATTTTAAAATACGACTTTAAACCTCTATTATGTAACTATGTACATGAAATAAGCACATTTTTCACTTATATCATAATCAGCCATAATCAATACTAAAATGATAATACAAGTAGCATGATGCAAAGTTGATATTATACAAAGATTCTGACGTAGCACTTGATGGCAGGGAAGGAAGACAGAGAAAGTGTTTATCATCTTTTAACTTATGGGAGGTTCTGAGGACAAGTATTTAGATGAAAGAGAGATCGTACTGATAGAATGATGCTGTTCAAGATAATTTTCCAGTCTACATAAGAGCATGAACATTATTTTTACATTAGTGAGATTCCACTCCAAATGAATGTATATAAGTGGAAAGCATAAGTCAGCTAGGGGTTGGTAGTGGTGGAACTGAAATGTACTGGCTTTGTGACCATGACTGAGTAAAATTGCGCTTTAGAGACTATTCCACAGGGAGGAAGTGAAACCTACTAGTATGGTAAGCTAAAGGAGTTCTCCTTTAATTCAAGTGGTAGAGGCCTGTGTTTTAAGAACTGATGAATCACAAGTCTAGTCCCGATTCCCTATCATGTGGGCACACATGGATGATTTACATAACTATTTGCATTACATGGATTTATTACAGTATGCTATCTATACTTCGTTTAAAATCTCTAACTCTACTCACAATCCCAGAATAGCTGGATTTTTTATGACTAAAATGATCACTAGATATAGTTAACATTGAGATTTAACTTGGGTTCATAAGGCTTCAGAGTTAGTACTTTATTGAGACAAAATGGGTAGTCTCCACCTTTCTAAGAGCCATTGTTTCAAGTTGAATGGTTATAGACTCAGTATGATAGCACTGTATTCAGTCACATTTTGGAGATTTTCATCACAACAACTTTTTTTTTTAAATAATGCTTAAATTCTGCATAACTGCTCTTACTTCAATTCAATCCCTGACTGAAAGGGTTATTTCAAGACAAATGCTGACCAGTTACGTCACATGTAATTTCTGATACATAATTTCTGAGTATAACCCTTTGCAGGAGCTTTAGCCTAAGACCTGGTTCACCCAAAGCTTTTGAACTGGTATAACTATTTTGGTTAGGAGTGTGATTTATTTTTAATGAAACAGTTATGCTGGTCCAACCCCTAATGTGGGCAGAGTTATATCAATGTAAAAGCACATAGACAAGTAGGTATAAGCTTATTCCCATTCCCATACATGAATATGCTGTACCAGTAAAAACACTTTTATACCATATAAGGTATGCTAGTATAACACTTTAATACCACACTGCAGTGGTTATGTTGCCTTAATTATACAAGTAAAGAGATACAAGTTTTGTGTGTTGTAGACAATGCCTTAGTGGAGCTGAGTTCACTATTAAAATCAGCAATATATGTGCACTGAAAATTGCTATTTAGTCAATATGTAAATTAGAGCTTTTGTTTGATCTCATTTTTCTCTTTTTTCCTCCCAAGTCTCCTTTCAAGTGTTAGACAAATCTCCTCCAGTCTAACATCAAAACACACTGACAGCAATAAGACTGCAAGGCTGCTAGCGTCTCTCAAGCAATGCCACCCATTGATCTGTGAATAAATGTTCCAGTTTCAAGGCACATCACTGCTGTAAAGCTATCCCTTTGAGTTTCAAAGAAGAGCTCCTTGTCTGGTGCCCTCAGATCCGAAAACCTGCTGTAGTTAGCGTGGGAGTCAGAAACTGAAATCATGGTTTGCAGGAAGATTTACAACCTCCCTCTTTTTTTCCACTCTTATAAGTTAACAGCAAAGAGCACAGCATTTTTAAAGGATTACGGGTATTGTTCATGCATTTTTATTCTAGACTTTTAAAATTCTGTTGCAGGAATTTTTGCCTTTAGTGGTTAAGTAAAAACAACACACAATTTGTTTTTATAACTATGCAATCAGGAGCCCTTAAAAATACACATTAGCAATACAATCCTAAACAGGCTAATTCATAGATTTTTTTTTAACCTCTATTTTATATCATCTGCTTTCAATTTTGTTTTCAGCCACTGATGACCCTACTGATAATTACTAAGAGTACTATGACTTCCTGCAGAATGCTCCAGTATTTTCTTCTACTGACCTCAATATGCACTTTTAGGGTAGAAGTTTAATGCTGCACAAATTCTATTATTAGAGTGCCTCTCGAAATGATTAAATTTTCCAAACAACATGCACTTTGCTTTTATAAGTGTGCAATCAGTAGATCTTAAACAATCTCTCCCATTCAATCTGTCCAAAATAGGGCCAAAAATCACCTCTCTCACAGGGCGCCTCTGTCACTACCCAGTGAACCACACTACCTAGCTAGTTCATGTGGTTTCACAGACACATACTGGGTTGCTGCCTTTTCACCATGATGTATTTACACTGTGATATGTGGTAAACAAAGATTAATGCAGGCTTATAGCAAGGGGTGGGTTCCCTCAGCCCAGGCTCACCCTTGGAGCTTCCTACTGAGCTGCTGTTGCTGCTGGCTCCTCCCACCTATATCCCCCCAATTACCTGATTAGCTCAGCAATTACCACCCAGGTGCTCACCATCCCCCCAACAGAAAATGTATATTTGGCTTCAATTTGCTCTTCCCAGTGCTTCAACAAATCCAGTGACCCAGGTGCTACTAACAATACCTTGTCATACCATCACTCTGACCATATCTGATTCCTCTTTAAATCCCACTATGGTCTTTCCTTAGATCAGTTGCTGGCAACCCGTACCTCCAGTGTCAGAAGACAAATGTTTCTTGATAATTCTGTTCTTGAAAATGCCCCATGAATTAAACCTGTCTGCACCTCTGTGACATTCAGACCCCCCTAAAAACTTACTACTGCAGAGAACATGTAGGCCAAAATACCATCAGATGGGGGGAAAGTATTAACATTCACACCTACGTTTTGATAGGTAGCATATAAACATCTTTTATCCTACATTTTCCAAATTCCCAGGAAAAGTTCTTCTCTTGCCCTAATCTAAGCATTCCAGTTTGTAAACAAATCGAAAAGGTAACAGAAGTTATCAAATCAAAAGCAAAAAATAGGATTGGTAATTGAAACCTGACTCAATCTTATCTAAAGAGTCCTGACCAATGCCTCTATAACACAACAGACACCAGATAACAATAGTGTACCACAAATAGGTTGGTGTTCAGGCATATCTTCTCCTCAAGTCATTCTTGGCATATGTACAGTCTGATTCAGCCCAGGAATATCTGTATCACTTGCTGCAGTCACAGTAACACATACTGCTGTCTATTAATAGCCCGCTTACTTTAAACAAATATTTTTTCTGCAGAACATTGTTTTATTTTATTCTGATAGAGGATTTAAAAAAAATTTAAAGGAGAGAGAACAATTTGTAAATATTACTGGCTTGTAAACAAGAACCTTTTCCCACCATCATGTCCTGGTGAGTGGCAGCATGTTGTGTCTCAACATCATTCAGATTTATCCAAGGTAAAGATTTTAATTGAATTCTTAACAAGCTATTGTCATAGATTCTCTCTCTAATGAAAAGTCTCAATTCCCTCAAACCTTCAGTGCAAACACTCCTACATTTACCAGCACTCACATTAGATTTTCAGTGAAAAGTGATCATGAAATTTGTTCCAAAACCATACCAACCTGCCAGAAACCCAACTGGCTGGCAGCAAGGGAGCCAAAAAAGCTTTTACCTCTCTGTGGAGACATTCATCACAAAAATCTGAACTGAATTCAATGCAGCTTAGATTTAAGAGACTATAGAAGGAGATGAGGGAAAAAATGGGTGGGCACTTTTCCGATTTCAGTTAATTTCCCCCCCCCCTCCCCAAGCATCACTCCTCTCCCTAGGAGGTGCTGTGCAGCAAACATATACATAAATTTACAAACCATGTGTAATTTATTATTTTATTGAACTCTTGAGAGTATGATTCAGTAAACATTTTATCTGACTAATCTGATGGCTAAAGAGAGAGGATCCTGTGACACGGTACAGAGACCACCTTGTCCAAGGCAAACAGAATTATTGAGATTAATAAAAACTCAGGTTTACACAGGTGCTCCAGAGTAGGAACACATAATCAGCTGTTTTGGGAACAAGAGGATGAGACTGCTTGGAAGAAGGCAGAGCTTGGAAACCAGGCTGTGGGAGTTAGGTCAGAAACTCCAAAATGGATGTCAGGTTTTTTTTGTTAAATTTCTAGTGTTTACTCAACTGATGTGCTTTGCTTGATACAGATATATCCATTACATGCGTCTGACGAAGTGGGTATTCACCCATGAAAGCTTATGCTCCAATACATCTATTAGTCTTAAAGGTGCCACAGGACTCTCTGTTGCTTTTTACAGATCCAGACTAACACGGCTACCCCTCTGATACTTGATACATATAGTTGTCCCTGGGAAAGGGACATGGCTGGCTGACTCTATGGATTTGTTTTCTACCTGCCAACGTTTGCAAACAAAGAAAAAAGCTACATACATTTGATGCATACATTTTCATCAACTTGCAGACACATTGCTCATTTGTCCTTCTCATGCCAACTCTATGCATTCATTCCACATCTGCTTTTTCTCCATCCTGCCTTTCCACACACATGCTCATTCCACACATACTATCCAGAAATAACTTACTCCACTACTTACATCTATCCACTCCACATTTACCCACCCAGCCACTCATTCAGCATGCACATACTGAATACATATAGCCACTCATATTATACCCCCATCCTGACACCCAGACCTTATCTATGCTCCCATATCCACTCCACCCTCCCCATTCATTTCATGTGTGCACACACATTTACTTCACACCCATTAATTCTGTGCATGAATCCCATTACCCCAATGCACAGTTCAGCAGTTGCTTCCATCAAACCAAATCCCAAGCTACACACAGGGAGGGAAAGCACAGCCATATGACCTATCCTTTACAGGTAAAGCCTAGAGCAGGGGTCGGCAACCTTTGGCACGCGGCTCGCCAGGGTAAGCAACCGTGGAGGGCCGGGCCGGTTTGTTTAACTACCATGTCCGCAGGGCCGGCCAATCGCTGTCCCAGGCCAATGGGGATGGCGGGAAGTTCGCTGTCCCAGGCCAATGGGGATGGCGGGAAGTGGTGCGAGCCAAGGGATGTGCTGGCTGCCACTTCCCGCCACCCCCATTGGCTTGGGACAGCAAACCACGGTCAGTGGGAGCCGCCATCGGTCGAATCTGTGGACGCGGCAGGTAAACAAACTGGCCTGACCCGCCAGGGTGCTTACCCTGGCGAGCCGCGGGCCAAAGGTTGCCGACCCCCGGCCTAGAGGAAGGATGGGGTTTCCAAGTGTTCAGTGAAGCCCCATTCTTCCTAGTAAGCATCCCCAGTTCATTCCTGCTCCTACTCCTGAGCACTCTCTTTCCCTGAGCACTCCCTGCTTCTCATGTCACCAGTTCTCCTGCAATACCTGGTCCCTCAGTTCTAATGCCTGGCTCCCCATTCCTTGGCCAGACAATCATCCTTCCAAAATCCCCAACTTCCCAGTTTTCCCTCTAATTAAGGGGTCAGCTCAGCCTGGTTCCTCCCCAAATCCTCAACATCCACTTCCCACAAAGTCCTTGCTTTCTACTCCAGTGGCTCTCAACCTTTCCAGACTACTGTACCCCTTTCAGGAGTCTGATTTGTCTTGCGTACCCCCCAAACTACTTGCTTACAAAATCAAACATAAAAATACAAAAATGTCACCGCACACTATTATTGAAAAACTGTTTACTTTCTCATTTTTACCATATAATTATACAGTAAATCAATTGGAATATAAATATTGTACTTATATTTCAGTGTGTGCCTTTTGGCTAAGATCAAGTGTAGAGCAGTATAAACAAGTCATTGTCTGTATGAAATTTTAGTTTGTACTGACTTCGCTAGTGCTTTTTATAGCCTGTAAAATAGCCTTTTTATAGTTGTAAAACTCGGCAAACATCTAGATGAGTTGATGTACCCCCTGAAAGACCTCTGCGTACCTTCAGGAGTACACATATCTCTAGTTGAGAACCACTGCTCTACTCTATCCACGCTGGAGGTCCCTAGACATTATGAACAAGGCCTACACCTGGGGGGTGAGGCCTACAGAGTCCTCCATCCCCATCTGGAAGTGACTGGTGCCAGGGACCCCCCAACACTTGATTCCCTCCATATACCTCTGAACATCCTCTTCAGTGTTCCATGTGCCTGTGTTGCCATTCTGAATCCTGATGTGCCTGACCCACTCCACTACACACCCTCTCTCATACATCTCAATTCCCCTCATAGGCCTCTGCTGCCCTCCCCAATTCCCACTAAGTGTCTCTAACCCCACACCAATCCTCACCACTTGCCTTCTGATGCCTGCAGTTTCACTGCAGAGACTTCTAGAAGGGACCCAAGATTCCACATGGTGTTCAGTGATCATTAATGCTTCAGGTGCTTGCAAAAGATCTATGTGTCCCATTCTAATTGTGCATAAGACTTCCCTCACCCACAACTTTGTCTGGAAAGCTCAGCCCTTAAAGGCACAATCCTCAATATCACCCCCTGTACTCTTAAGTTTAGGGAATGCCCTCCATCTCCGGTCCTCTGGGGTCATAGGCCTTCCCTACACAGATACCAGGTGCTAGCCATGATCTACAGGATAAGGACTCAGTTCCCACCATCAGGCAGGGCCTAACCTCATTTGCAGACTGATCCCTTTGTACCATTTACACGCTATAAGGTTCAGTATAAATTTAGACTATTTTTTGGTGTAAGAATTAGCTGGAACACTAGGCTACATTTGCCAGCAGATGGTCTCTTTAAGGTTTGGAACTCTTCTACAGAGGTGAGAGGGGGACATGACTACAGTGGAGTTTGGTGCTCCTAGAAATCTCTCCAGCAATGGGGCTTGTGCAAGCTGCTGGGGGATGACAGATTCTGACAAGTAATAAAATGCTGCAGTTTAAAACAGCATGCCTGTCAGGGAGTATAACACTTCCCAGGTCCTCCAACTCCTATGCAGTGTTCATAGGTGCTGGAACTTGAGGTGCTAGGGATGCTGCCTGACCCCCTGGCTTGAAGTGGTTTCCATCATATACAGGATTTACAATTTGGTTCAATGGTTCCCAGCACCCCTGGCAGCGTTTCTCCCCTATCTAAAACTGGGGAACTCCCTACCATCAGCACTAGCAAACCCCTCCCTCGACGCACCCCTGTGGAACTGTTTGTGAATGGGGCTAGGGGGGTGGGGTGGGGTGTAATGTGGAAGTGAAGAGCCTAAATACCTTTTTGGATCTGAGGCTGCATCCCTGCCCATTCTGGGATGCGTACACACTCTCCCGCCTTCCTGTGGATAAGGGGAGGGACCAGCCTCACCATCCACCCCACAACTGCAGATGCAGAGGTAAGTAGTCAGACAATGAACCCTGAAGCCAGGGGGGAGGTTAGGCAGTCAAGACTCCTCCCAGAAGACTCTGAGGTAAGAGAGGGAGCTAGGGCTTGGTGTCAGGGGATGGGCAAAGAGAGGGCAAAAGGTACTTGAGGCACTGGAAGGCAAAAAGAGGTCAGAGGTATTGAGAGTGGGGCACATGAATAGTTACAGAACCAGTT
The DNA here is from genome assembly GCF_013100865.1 of Trachemys scripta elegans. Taxonomy (NCBI): domain Eukaryota; kingdom Metazoa; phylum Chordata; order Testudines; family Emydidae; genus Trachemys; species Trachemys scripta. The sequence goes on along the minus strand of NC_048306.1, from coordinate 28,569,554 downwards.
GGGTAACAGAAGCTGCTTGCAGGCTCTGAGATCAAAGGATTCTCTACTTTACTAGCATCAGCCTTTTCTTTACCCTGCTAGGAGGTGGAGCTCTGTGTTGAGTGTCTATCAGCCTATGTAGCAGCTGTGGGTGACTCTCCAGGAGGTGAGTGAGTGGGAAGGGATAGCCAATCAGAGGGAATTTTCCTTAATTAGTCAGGGGAAAACCTAGGGTTGGCAGGGTTATTATTTAACTAAACTACTACACTAATTTATACATATCTTCTCTCCATTTTATGCTGACAAATTATAAATTTCCCTTTCCTCTAAGTGTTGTGGTGAACTGTGCCTTCAATATGCTTGCAAGTGGTTAGCAGCAAGAGGTACAGACTTCCTGGATTCAATTGTGGTCCATGCAATGTAAGTTGTGACTATACTGAAATAAAGGCCTATTGTTTGGAAAATCCTTCTAGGGGTTACAGTTACCTCTGTGTCTGCAAGGGACTGCACCAAATGAGACAGCATACACACCACTTTTGCTGGTCTTGTTTGTGATTGAACTATTTATAGTGGAATTAAAAGGAAATATGTTTGTTTGTATTATTCTTTTAACCTTTTAAAACACAATATTTAGAAAGGGCTTTTAAAATAAGGTGAAATTTTGCCAGAAATGATTTTATAATGATGTTTTAAAATGTTGTTAGAATGCAGGTGTTTTTAACATTGTCACCCTCACTGCATGAATGACCCTAATCATTTAGAAGTGACTGTTCATCAGATCAATCATATGTGCATGAAACATTTCATAAGTAGGTCTTGTTAGTATATGACTCTGAAGAGCAGTAAAGGGCTATCATGACCAAATCTGTGTTAAGTAGCTGTTTACAGTAGTGTATTGTCCTAAGACAATGAATATAATACATGATAATATTTAGCATTTATATAGTTCTTTTAATCTTCTATCGCACATTACAAACATTACCAAGGTAATCTACATAACCTCCTGGGTAGTACATTTTTAAAGTTTCTAATTAGAGATTCATTGCAGAGTCTATTGTAACTCCAAAGGAATAATTGTGTAATTAGTAAGCTTTTCAAAATGTTTAGAACTTTTTTATGCCATTTTTTTTTTTTTTTAAAGAATACCTTAAGTCTTTCAAGAGGGAGGAAAAAATCCTACGGCTAAAAATATCAAATGGATGCTCAAGTGTTAGCTTATACCATCATGCTTTTTATTTTCTAGAATTTTTGGCATAAAGTGGCAAACTCAGAACACTGTTTTTAAGAAATCAATACACAACCTCCCCTTAATAATAATTGCAATGTTATTAATATACCAAGAAAGGTGCTTATCTATACCCCCAGTTGTTTGTCTTTGAATTTTATATAGCTTTCTGTTAGGGGAGACACATAGATTAGGGCTGGGAGTAAGGAATTTCTCAGTTCTAATCCTGACTCTGGGTACCTGTGACTTCAGACCACATAAACTCCCTGCCTCAGTATGCCTAACTGCAAGATGAGATAATACAGTATGTGCATCATAGGGAAGTAAAATACCTTAAACACTGAAAGTACCTTTCTTATTAGGGAAGGAAAATGAAACTCTACATCACCTATAATGTTTTTAAAATATTTTGTTATAAACCAGTTTAATTAGACTATTTGTAACCAAATTAGCTAAAAAACAGAGGAATAGTTTCTTCAGATTCTCAGATTTTCAAACAGTGGGAAGCTTTTGCAATGGGATATAATGCACTGTAGTATATCTCTTTATTGTATAAAGAACAGGAGTACTTCGGATGCATACAGAAGAAGTGGGCTGTAGTCCATGAAAGCTTATGCTCTCATAAATTTGTTAGTCTCTAAGGTGCCACAAGTACTCCTGTTCTTTTTGCGGATACAACTAACACGGCTGCTACTCTGAAACCTGTCTTTATTGTATATTCTGTTGTGTACAAAACATTTATGGAAGGGATTATATTTACAATAAGCAAAGGTGACCAGAAGTGGCACAGCAAAAAAAAATGCAATAGTTTTAATTTTTTTTTCAAAAAAGAAACATTATGACACATTATTTCAATTAATATTGAGTTGTTTAGCAAGGGAATTATGAAAAATATCGTGTTCTCGCCTGGGGGAAAATGAAAGTCATAACATATATAAAGGTCATGGATATTTTGCTTAAAAATAACCTTATTTTACAGTCAAAATGTTTTAAATGATATTGAATATATTTTAAATCCATTTAAAAAAAATCTGCAACTGCACGCCTGATATAAATGTGTTTAAAAAAAAAAAAAACACCAAATACCCAGATCTGTAAAAATGTATGGACAAGTCTTGCCTAGTAGTTTAACTTATTGTGCACTGGAGCGGTGCTCAGTATACCTGGGTCACACAAAGATAGCTTTATGTCACCCTACCTTCTCAATCCTGGGGCCAGTTTGGTTCCCAATTTGGCAAAATGCCCATTTCAAGTGTTTTATTAGATAATCATTAAGACTGAATGGAATATTGGAAGGGTCTACTTGAAAATGATATTGCCTAATATTCATACACGTTAGTGAAAACAAGGTAGAAGCCATGGCTACTAGACTCAAACAGGCTTTTACTATCGTGTTTGATCTGGGCTGATGTAATGGTAGCATCCTTATGGAAACCTTAAGTACCAACATGCACATGTTATATCTACAGGCTCTGCGGTAACACCAAGACATGGAATTTTGGGATTGATGACCCTGAGGCTTGGTACCAAGGAGGCAGATTGATCTCACAGTAGGAGGCATTTTTTTGTGATGAAAGCAGAAGATTTTGTCACGCTGCAGGTAATATTTCCCTACATTATAATACGATTTGTGCACACCATGTGATGATTTTCATATATTGTTTGTTTATCTTGCATCCAAATTACAGTTGGTGCTTTACAGACATAAAAGAAGAAAAAGCCCCTGACCCAAAGATCTTACAGTATATTAAATAAAAAGGGGTGGGGGACTGGAAGTGGCAGGAGGGAAGAAGGAATAAAAAATAAAAGCAATATAGCTCTGTATGTCTTTTAATGTTATGGTTTTGCTGAATTTATGTTTTGGCCTTTTTTATTATTTTTAAAATGTAAAGTATGGACAAAATAAAATGCCTTTTTCTGACATATTTACGCTTATAATTTAAACTGCCCAACCTATCCCTTTTATAGTTTACATTTTTGTTTTTACATATCCTTCCTTTATTTACATATCCTTATTTCACACTAATGTCTTTGACATCATGTAATGCTTTTTGTTAAGTATGGGTATCCTGTACGCATGTCTGATCATAATCAGTTATTCCAGTTAGAGAGAATGAGGCAAGGAACAATCAGATTCTAAAAAGAATTGCATCCCAACTAACACATTTTTTTTCTAGGATCTAACTGCCTATATATTCAGTTGAACAGAACTTGTAACGTTATTTTCAATAGTGTTACAAGTACCAGTGACTACCAGTATTATTGGCTAGGCTATCCCTTATCCTTACCCCAGTGTATGGTCCATGAATAGTCTCCAGATGCATATTGGTAGTTCTGCTGATGTCAGTTTACAGGTAAAAATTCACAGATGACTAAAACCATAAAAGGACTTTGAGTGCTATGAGGCTGCTGCTGAGCCCTGCTTCCTGGAAAGCTGGAGTTCTAAAGGACTGGCCACTAGCAAGTGGCTTCACGAGACTGGGGAGTGGAGAGACTGTTGGGGCCTGGCGTCCCTGCAGGAGACCAGTGGAGAATGGTTAATATGCCTTAGAGTTTTCTCCTGCGCATATTGTTCCTTCGGTAGCTTTTTCTGAGTCTTTCTACCTGCCAGAGAGCTGGGATCTTAAAGGGATCTGATACCCTACAGTAGGTTGCTCATGCTTCCCTTGCAGCAGCTCAACGTTATCTGACTATTTGTGTTGATCTCCATTTCTGTTTTGTATTTTCTCTCTATTGTGATAGTTTGCCAATATCTACTTATTTAGCATTTATGGCAGTGCATGCAGGCCAACCAAGTCAGGACCCCGTTGTGCTAGGTGCAGTACAAACAGAACTAAAAAAAGACAGTGCCTCACCCAGAGAGCTTCTAGTTCTAATTATAACATTACTTGGACATGGAGACTTACATTTGGAACACCTGCTGGACTCCAGACACAGATTCTCTACACATCATATCATTTAGTATGTGGTTTTTAAAAAATATATTTTTTTCCAATATGCACCGAAGTCAGAAACAATGAAGACTGGCATTTATTTATTTCACTTACATATTGTTTCATTTGATTTCACATAAATTGGGGAAAAACAGACTGCACCAGAGAGCTGACAGAGAACATACAGAAAGGAAAGAAAAAAAGAGCTGCAATTTCAGTTTCATCTTCCTAGCATATCAAAACAGGGTCTGTACTGCAGCATTAGAGATAAAGAGTAAAAAACTACAAGATAAAGTATTATAGTATGTATGTGTACTGAAGATGGGTGAACAGCATGGAGCAAATACAAACCCACTTGGACCAGCACTGTTTGTAGTGACAGAATGAAAATCCAGCTTCTTGGTTTTGAGTTTGGCATATTCAAACAGTGTGGCAGCATCATAACACATCAAAGGGGTTTCTATATCTCAGCACCAAGTCAAAAAGTTCCTGTTTTGGGAAACCAAAATTGTAAGGCTCTGTAGCAAGTTATTAATACAGGCAAGATTATGAAAATGAAATGTTGTCACGCCCATGCTACTATGGCTGGGCTATTATCTGTGTTAAGCCTCTGAGCATGCCCAGTGTAAATTAGATTTGTTATAGGATTTTTGTAGAACCCTGCATAGACACAGACTGAGTTGAGTGCTCATGCATTTAGTAAGTGTTTGGACCTCCTCGCCATCCAGCCTGCCTCCTGAGTGCTTATTCAACATTTATACTGTGTCAGCAGTTAAATCAAAGGTGGAGTAGTTACTTACTTCAAGTTTACTAGCTTTGCAAGGAAACTTTGGAGAAAAAAATAATATACATTTAAACAGCCAGTTTGATATTTTCCCCATTGCCAAGGAAACTGCAGAGAAAGGACTTTAAGTTCAAGGCAATAATATTTTTTCATGCAGTGAAGTGAGCAATTTTGCAGCTATCGATTGTTTTTACATGAAGCTTTTAGATAGCTGCTCCCATACTTTCCATATGTTTTCTCACTTACATAGACAGTTCCATAGAGTAATTTCATACATATCCTCTAAAGTGCTGTACACTTGGAAGCCATCCATGGGGTACAGGGAAAAAGAGAAGCCAACCATTTCCCCATACAATGACTGTTCTATTCTGTCACCTGAAGTCCATTCTGAACTTCTCTGGGCTATCTTTGCAACACGATGACATCTGCATGTTGTCCAGTTATACCAGAAGAATGGTAGGAGACACTGGATGTGGTTTAATTAGGCTGCAACTTTATTATTAAGTGCCTGGGAGTATCGGCATATAAAAGTGTACAGTGCAGGTAACGCCATGATTATTTCAATATCTACCTGGCTCCAATTGATATAATCTCCCCTCTCTTCTGGTCACCTGCCTCTGCAGCAACTGTCTGTCTCTCTCTGCCCTTAAAGAGGTATACCCCTTCCACTGGCAAGCCAGACTGTGCCCCCATCCCCTGCTTAAGGTGCGGTTATTTGCCAAACTTTGTGGTTTAGTCCTAAATTAGAACCAAAAGCCTCTTGTTTAGCATTGCTACTAGTCACAATTCCTACTATAGTTTAAGAAAGCTGTTTAAGCCCCAGCCATTTTTTTTTAAACTACAGTAACATCATTAACTTACAACAGGTGATTTTCCACAATACCACAGTCTTAAATAACCCATTTTTCTTCATCCATTTCAACAATATTCACCTCTAGTTGCAGGTATTCTACAGAGTAATGAGCAAAATATTTCTTTAGCTATATTTGTGTGAATATGAAATGAGAATGGTTGTGTGATTTTTAGCAATAGGAAGAATAACCTAAGTACTGATTTGGTTATCTAAATACTGATGATCTGCCATAGAATATATCAATGACTCCATCCCACCCAAATATGAAAGCATCACTTTGCTGTTCATATATCTAATAGTGTTTGTTGGTGAAAAGACTTTTATGAAGTAATGAATCTGATTAATTATGTCATCTATCAGAATTTTGTCTCTGTGTGTATAAATACATACACATATGTATGCTACACCCTGTACAGGTCTGTTTCAAATTTTGTAAATAGCGTTTAAGGCTAAGTTACAGATACTTCTATTTATATTTAAAAGTGGCTATGTCATCTGAATAATGTTCACATTCTCACTCTCTCCTCTTGCCTCCGATTTTACTTATGTAGAAATAGAAAGAAATCTGACCCAATATAGTTCATGAGTAAATAGCCAACTTGTAGAGATACAAGATTTTCTAAAAAGTCATTTTAGAAAAGAATATGATATTTAAAAGGTCAAATTAAATAAGACACTGTTAGGACTAATTTGCTTCTTTTCCTAGGATTTATAAATCAACATCTCATAGCTGTGAATTATGGAATATGTAACTGAGTCAATTTTTTCAGCCTGGCCTTAGCTGGGTCTCATCTTTATGGTCACAGATAATTATAGGTGTAATTTTACACCCTCAATTATTTGCAACTGAATGAAGGCCAGTGTCTGAAAATCTGACCCATAATAGCTTCCTCTGTCATTGCCTCCATGCAGGTTTAATACGTTGTTTAAAAAGAACAAAATGTGAACTTCCTTGCCTTCTCCAAAATACAAAGAAATAGTTTAATATTAAAATCAACCTGAGTTAATTAAAATATCTGCACAGTATATCAAAGCCAAAGTACCAGTCTGTTCATAACACTATTTCCACATTAGCAGAAACAAGCAAAGTTTTTCATTATCTGACTGAGAATAAAGAATTAGATTAGTAATTTTCTCTCTTCATCATTATCTCAGCCCTGCTGCACAAAGCTGTTGTAACCCAGATGGAATGATTCTTGTCACAATATTATGCCAGTGAGTTGCTCTCATTTAGTCATAAATTTAAAGTCATTATTGAGCAAATGAGATTGGTTTGTCTATATGACGAATACCAATCTGTAGATAATTTCTCTCTTCGTCAAAACAAATATAAAAAGCTTTCTATAGACTCACTTCTTTCAAGTAGATTTTCCAACAGTGATACCCAGGCACTGATTTACAAAACAAATATCTTTTAAAAAAAATGGAAACCAGCATTCAGATTACTTCAAGATTTTATGTTGTGTTAATCTCCTTCCTCAACTCCATCCCTTTTTTTTCTAACTCTTTCTCAGTAGGTCACACTTAGCTTATTACATCTTTCTTAAATCTATATGTTACTATTCATGAAAGAATGAGACATAATGCATTTTTGTACTTCACTTAGGCTCTGATCCTGTAAGGTGTGCCACACTGAGCCCCTCGACTACAGGCATCCAGTTTGCGGTGAGTGCAGGAGTGGGGAGTTAGACCACCCAATCCAGCAAAGCACTTAAGCATGTCCTGAGTAGCCTCACTGACATCAATAGGACTACACACGGGCTTAATACATGTGCCTAAGTGCTCTGCTGAATAGCTTAGATATGAAGGTGGCAGGTGCCTTAAAAATACCAAGCTAAATCATCAACTGGTGTAAATTACTTCAGTGGAGCTATGTAGATTTACACTAGCTGAGGATCTGGTCAACTGTCTCTTATTTGTGACTATAGTGCTGTATAAATCTATTATTATTAATTTTTAGTCATTTAAGTTGCCCAGAGGCATTCTAAATTGGTAGTGAAAATGTATTTAATATCCATGGGCCAGATTCTGCCATGCTTACTTACACTAAGCAGTATCTTATTCCATGAGTAGTTCCACTGAAATCAATCTGAGTAAGGTTGGGATAATCAGGCCATCAGTTGATACTATTTCTCTGTGTTCTTACACCTAACCATGTGAGTAAAGGGAGCAGAATTTGGCTCACAGAAGTAGAACAGTCTAATTCTAAAACAAAGGATTGGCAAGATTCTTAAGAAGTTTTGCCTCAAAGTGGCTTGAGTCTAGAAACATGTTCCCAAGAGCGTTGTGTGCCCCCAATACACAAACTGAACCTTAATAATTCATTTGAATGCTGTAGCAAATTTAATTTTTTTAGGTATTCAATTTAAAAATCTGTCAGATTTTTAGACCTACAATTTTGCTTCAAGTTTGTTGGCTGTAATTTTTTCATTAATTATTAACTATTAACTGTTTTTATCAATGTAAGTATAGATTAAATGTTACCACTTTTTAAAACCCAGAAATCCCTAACCCATGCATGCAAAAAAGCTCAATTAGCAAAGTAGTAGAACAGCCATATCAAGAAGTGATACCTAGAAAAATGGCCACATGTATTGGGGTATTAATATTTGCATTTAGAGCTGCTGCTAGTTGTTAGAAGTTTTCAAATAGAAATTTGTTTTTGTTTTTGTAATGTTAAATAACTGTCACGGTGTTCAGAGCCTATGTATGGGCCCTCTTTATTATTATTCCAAATGGAAAATAAAGAAATAGATTAACTTAATGTACCTCACCAATTCAACATTCCCATGTCTGTGTTTGTGCCCCCTAATTATTTTCTCTACTCACTCATCCTCTTGTAAATCAAGAGTAACACCACTTGAGTCAATTCTGTTACACTGATGCAAATGAGAGGAGAATCAGGCAATTTATTTTTTGCATATGAGAATGATTTTAGCTCATAAAATTACAAATAAAAAATTCTTAGAATTTTTTTACAGTACTGAAATATCAAGAATTATTTTGGACTGCTTCTCCGATCTGCTTTTATTCCATAGTGCTTCCATAATGCTGCACTTTTCCAGGTACGATCTTCAGTCCTTCTGCCCTGCATATGGATTCACTTGGGTCCCAGTTCAGCAAAATAGTTAAGTATGTACTTAAGAATTTCATTGAATTTGGGCCTTTTGAAGCATATTGTTTGATATCTTTTGTGATGCCTCTTCTGCTTCGTAGGCTGTCTCTACAAATGTAATCTTTTTGTCCAGCTATATATAGCAGAAGGTGGTCCAAGAAGGGACAGTAAAAATTAATAAAATGTAATTCTTCAGTGGTACATATCTTGTGCAAGTGTACCACATTGCTTTAGCTGTCATGTTTTTTTTCTGAGACACTTATGAAAGATAGATGGGGAGAGAGAGCCATCTCTATTTTCATCAGCCAAGCTTGTCTTTTTTTAAAAAAAACTTAAATACAAAATGACATGGACGTGCATCACAATTCACTGTTAATTGGCCATAAAGTTTTTCATCTTTTATTTGGGGAGGAATTCCCCATGCAAACAGCTTTCACCAAACTGCTTTCATTGACGTTATTTTAATTAAGAGTACTTGGTCCCTAATTTGTTTTCTTTTAGGTTATGTAGCTACTGAAAAACAGGTGCAAGACAAGTTAGCACTTGCCAGTTCTTGTTTGTTTGTGTAGGTTTGGGGTTTTTTTTTTTTTTTTTTTTTTTTTTAAAGGTTTGGAAGCAAAACTGCATTTGTTTACAAGTTTGCTTAATGACAGCATTACAATATTTAGAGTTCTTAGCAATAAAAAAGGCATAAAAAGCTTCAAGATGTCATTTTTAAAGCAGCTGCAAAAACATATTTTTTGCTTTCCCACATTTACATAAGGCAATTTGAGATACCATGCTTAGCTTCATTGTAAATCTGTATTACACCTGCAAACAACAGGGTCTTACTTATTAGCTTTAATGAGTTTTCAGAAGATAGAGATACTAACATTTCCATTCAGTTGTGGGGTTTCCCAATCCAATATAACTTCTATTTGGCTTCTCCACTGACTTACCCTCCTGACTTTCTAACACATTAGGTCCATTGCACCTATCCAGTCTTAGTTGTGAATCAATTCTAGAGCCTAACCAGCAGAAGGTCCTTTAGCTTTTATACTTCATGTGTGGTTGTCTGACCAGCAGAATACAGTATCTACAAACACTAGCCTACCAAAGAGCAGTGGCCTTACAGTCTGCATACCTATGAAGGCTGAATGTATGGTAATCTGGAGATATTATGCAAATAACCCAACGCCCTAATTTGTGTATCTGGTGAACCCACCCCGGAAAAGCCAATAGCTCAGCACATAGGGCACTTAAGTGGGTCTCCCACATCACAGGCAAGTTTCCTAGCCACCACTCAATTCTGGGCTGGGTTTCTTTCTCTTCCCCCCCCGCCCCCCACTCAAAAGAGTTCTGAAGGTTTCAGTTTTGTTCTGCGTTGGAACAAAAACAAATTTTGACAGCAGTCATTTTTTTGTGAAACAGCATTGTTATTTTCTGGCCAGCAGTGATTATTCCCTCAAGTCTACTACTTCTCCCCTCAACTTTCCCATAGGTCCTTATTGCTGGCTCCCCTCTGGTATTTCTCCATATCCCCTATCTGGCTACCTCTGTCCCACCTTGAATCCCGCACCCTTTCCCTCCTGGAACACCCACTCCGGAAAAGCAAATAGCTCAGCACATAGGGCACTTTTCTATATATCCAGAATGGTGGCAACTGTATCACCCTAAGGATCTGCACCATAAATCCTTTTCTCTACCGGAGTCTGCTATGATAGGACAGCAGAGCAGTCAACTTCATGGACAGTGTCCCTATAGCCTCACTCCACGTTGCCTAGCAACCACACTGGAACACAGAGACCAGGGCCTAGAATGCCATTCTGCTCTGCACAGAGATTCCTCCCCCACCCCCCGACTCAAACCAGAGAGACTCGGCTTAGAGCAGTATCCCAAGTGGGCCTATGGTCAGGGCCAGCAAAAAAAAAAACAAAAACAAAAAACGGGCCAGTTGGGGGAGGGGGAGGGAGCGGGCGGGAAGGGGGCGGCCAGGGCTACAGCAGGGGCACTGCCACACGGCCCCTCCTGCTGCGCCGCCTCCTGCCGCCTGCCGCGAGGGCTCCGCTCTGGTCGGCGGAGAGGGAAGGAAGAGGACTGTCCTGCAGGGCACTCTGGTTCTCCATGCCGCTGCCCCCTACAGGGCGGCCGGAGCGGAACAAGAACAACAACAAAAAAAGCAGCCATGCCGCCTTAGGATTGGGCAGAATGCCACATCCAACAATCTGCCTATGGTCAAAGATACAGGGCTGCAGTGTTATACTACATAGTGCTGCTTTATCCATTACATTGCTCAGCACCTCCTCCAGGACTCTTAACCATTCACATGCAGCCTAGAGGGTCTCCCCCATACAGAGCCCAGTGGCTCCTCCAGTGAAGGACATGAGATCAGGCATCTGCTCAGAAACCTGAAAGAGAGAGCATGGAATCAGGAGAAGTAATGGGCGAGGGTCTGGAGGGCAGCAGAGAGGTTTTCCACATTCTTCAATTGGCAGAGGCAAAATCTCTCAGTGCAGTTCTGCAGTCTTCTTAGTTCCCACCAGCCTGATGTTCAGGATAGAGGGTGAGTCTTCATCTTGGCCCTGCAGATTTGGGCTGGTAGGACTCACACTAGTGTGCTGAAAATAGCTGTATAAACAGTGCTTTCAAGTTGCTGCTTGGGCTGGAGTTCCAACCCCCATTCCTAGGCTTCAGAGCTCGAGCTCCATCTTGTTTTGGAACAGTATGATATACATATTCGGAATACATACTAACCTGTGTTGGTTTTTATGAAATGAAACCACTAAAGTGACATTCTCTTCACAGACCAAAAATATGTTGAAATTTTGATGTCTACAGAGGTTTCCTCGGGCAATTAATTGTGGTGGAAGAAAATAACAGAAATCAAGTAGGTGGTTAACTAGTCAAAACTTTAAAAGTGCTAAAGCTAGTGATACTTTTAGTACATCACTCCTTGTAAGTTATCCCTGTCTGTGTTCATCTACCTCCCTCCCCGCTTCTTGTACAAATATCCTATTTAGACCTCTCTCTCCAGTTTTTTTAATTATTTATAGAGTGATGTGATAAAGCCACGTGATTGTTTGTTACATTATAAATAGTATCTCAAATCATGGGGCAGAGTAATGAAAAGGAGTTGAAAAATAAGGTGACTATGTCACTTTCATTTAAATCAGGCTAATCTGACCTTTAAATGTTGAGCCGTTTCACTAAAGAAAACAAAAATCCAAGAATTAAAAGAGGGCTTATTCTGAGCAGGAATTTTTGACACACAAATTTGGCCAGGTATTTGATGACTAGCATAAATATACACTTTAAAAAATAAAGTTCATTTAATAGATGTATAGATTCTAAGGCCAGAAGAGACTAATACAATCATCTAGTCTGACTTCCTGTATAACACAGGCCAAAATAATTCCTAGAACATCTCTTTTAGAAAAATATCCAATCTTGATTTAAAAATTGTCAATGATGGAGAATCCACTATGATCCATGGTAAACTGTTCCAAAGGTTAGTTACCCTCACTTAAAAAATTTATGCTTTATTTCCACTCTGAATTTGCCTAGCTTCAATTTCTAGCCACTGGCACGTGTTACACCTTTCTCAGGTAGATTGAAGAGCCCATTATTAAATACTTGTTCCCCATATAGATACCTCTAGACTGTAATCAAGTCACCCCTTAACCTTCTCTCTCTTAAGCTAAATAGATTGAGCTCTTTGAGTCTGTCACTACAAGGCGGGTTTTCTAATCCTTTAATCATTCTCGTGGCTCTTCTGTGAACCCCCTACAATTTATTAACATCCTTCTGGAATTGTGCATACCAGAACTAGTTTTGGTATTCCAGCAGTGCTTGTACCCGTGCCAAAGAGGTGCTTAATGACTTCTTTGTTTCTGTTTTCACCAAGAAGGTTGGTGGTGATTAGATATCTAACATAATGAATGCCGGTGAAAATGAGGTAGGATCAGAAGAAGCTAAAATAGGGAAAGAACAAGTTAAAAATTACTTAGACAAATTAGATGTCTTCAAGTCACTAGGGCTGAGGAAATGCATCCTAGAACACTCAAGGAGCTGACTGAAGAAATATCTGAGCCATTAGCGATTATCTTTGAAAAGTCATGGAAGACAGGAGAGATTCCGGAAGACTGGAAAAGAGCAAATATAATGCCAATTTATAAAAAGGGAAATAAGGACAACCAAGGGGAATTACAGACCAGTCAGCTTAATTTCTGTACCCGAAAAGATAATGGAGCCAATAATCAATCAATTTCCAAACATCTAGAAGATAATAAGCTGATAAGTAACAGTCAGCACAGATTTGTCAAGAACAAATCATGTCAAACCAACCTGATAGCTTTCTTTGATAGGATAACAAACTGTGAATGGAGGGAAGTGGTTGACGTGGTATATCTTGATTTTAGTAAAGCTTTTGATACTGTCTCCCGTGATCTTCTCATAAACAAGGGAAATGCAACCTAGATGGAGCTACAGTACTATAAGGTGAGTGCATAACTGGTTGAAAAACCGTTCCCAGAGAGTAGTTATCAGTGGTTCACAGTCATGCTGGAAGGGCATAACAAGTGGGGTCCTGTAGGGATCAGTTCTGGTTAAGGTCAATGTCTCCATCAATGGTTTAGATAATGGCATAGAGAGTATATTTGTAAAGTTTGCGGATGATACCTAGCTGGGAGGGGTTGCAAGTGCTTTGGAGGATAGGATTAAAATTCAAAATGATCTGGATAAACTGGACAAATGGTCTGAAGTAAATAGGACGAAATTCAATCAGGACAAATGCAAAGCACTTCACAGACAAAATGGGAAATGACTGCCTAGGAAGGAGTACTGCAGAAAGGGATCTGGGGATCATAGTAGACCACAAGCTAAATATGAGTCAATAGTGTAACCCTGTCATAAAAAAAACAAACATCATTCTGGGATGTCTGAGCAGAAGTGTTGTAAGCAAGAGAAGTAATTCTTCCGTTCTACTCTGTGCTGATTAGGACTCAACTGGAGTATTGTGTCCAGTTCTGGGTGTCACATTTCAGAAAAGATGTGGACAAATTGGAGAAAGTCCAGAGAAGAGCAACAAAAATGATTAAAGGTCTAGAAAACATGACCTATGAGGGAAGATTGAAAAAATTGGGTTTGTTTAGTCTGGAGAAGAGAAGACTGAGAGGGGACATAACAATTTTCAAGTACATAAAAGGTTGTTACAAGGAGGAGGGAGAAAAATTGTTCTTCTTAACCTCTGAGGATAGAAGAAGAAGCAATGGGCTTAAATTGCAGCAAGGGATGTTTAGGTTGGACATTAGGAAAATCTTCCCAACTGTCAGGGTGGTTAAGCCCTGGAATAAATTGCCTAGGGATGTAGTGGAATCTCCTCCACTCGAGATTTTTAAGAGCAGGTTAGAGAAATACCTGTCAGGAATGGTCTAGATAATACTTGGTCCTGCCATGAGTGCAGAGGACTGGACTAGATGACCTCTCAAAGTCCCTTCCAGTCCTATGATTCTATGCAATACAGAAGTAAAATAACCTCTCTACTCCTACTTGAGAGTCCCCTGTTTATGCATCCATCGATTGCATTAGCACTTTTGGCCACAGCATCACACTGGGAGCTCATGTTCAGCTGATGATCCACAATGACCCCAACTCTTTTTCAGAGTCACTGCTTCCCAAGATACGGCCTACGTTCTTTGTTCTTAGATGCATGCATTTACATTTAGCCCTATTAAAATTTTTAGCATATTGTTTTGCTTGTGCCCAGATTATCAAGTGATCTAGAATGCTCTGTTTCAGTTATTTACCACTCAATTTGAATGATCAGATAATTTGATATGTTAACAGCTGGTATAGTATAAATACATGACACTACTAGAAAGACGTTTATAAAATGCACTTCATGCACAGAACACTGATCAAATTACTGATTGCTAGTCATTACCTACATTCTGAAACTAACAGCTGAGCCATTATGATGTGACAGAGCTGTTGCAAGCTGTAGCAGTATGTAACTTATTAGGTTGAATTTAAATAAACTATGAAAGCTACCTAAAATGATGCAATATGCTAAGGCTGATTGAAGGATCCAAATGGGGGTTAGTAGTTGAATTTTGCTAAAATGTGTGCAGAGCATCTACGGTAAGAAATAGGTTTGAAAACCCAGTGTGCATTCTTTTCTTTTTGTAGTCTCCAAAAAGAACACACCACAATGAGTCAGCTCTCTACTGAGCTTAAGACTTTACATCAATACATTAACTAATTCCACCTGGAATGCTGACAGAAAAGACCAATGTAGATTCTGTCAGCTCTTCCTTCTTCTTCTCCCTTGCTGCAGGTTTCCACACTTGCCTCTAATATTTTATGTAAATATTACTGGTGCCAGTAATAACTTTCACCTCTTAGTCAGTGGTTGCAGTAAGTCCTTGTGTGGGTGAATAAAAACTGATGATTAAAACATTGAAAATCAGATTTTTAACATTTGAATTAAATATATTTTTCTTTTTAAAAATTTATCTATTTAAAACAGAAATAATGAGAACCTATATTAAGGCCTAAACTTATTATAATTATTTTTAAAAATTAAAATAATAATATTCAAGTAAAATGTACATCCTGTCAAGTTTTGAAGAAAGTCACCCCATTGAACTGGTAGAAGTCTCCGGAATCAGAGTTTGTTGAAGCGCTCAACCAGTTTTTGGCAGCAGTAACCTCTTATGCAGATACAGAGAGAATATTTTCTTCATTTCAATTTATTCAACTAGCTCAGTTAAATAGCTAAGGATTTGTCTACATCATGGGGTAATTCACTCTATGGGGGTGTGATTTCTAAAGCACACTAATGTGTCGTCCATTAATTTGTCCGTGTAGATCCTGCTGATGCTCATTGAAGGTTCAGAAAGAATAAGATCTACTAGTCCTAAAATCCTGAAGGACACAATGATCAGAAATAATCAGTTCAATTCGCTAACTACAAATAATATTTCCCTTGTTTAATAAAACAGTTTTAAGTGCAAGTAATGTTTTGATAAACTTACTTTTTTTCTTATGTATCCAGCACATTTAAGATACTTTTATTTAGTTAATAAAAACAATTTGAAAATTATGTTTTTGTGCATTTTTAATGTGTGTTACACATTAATTTAAGTATCAGAGGGGTAGCCATGTTAGTCTGGATCTGTAAAAAGCAACAGAGTCCTGTGGCATCTTATAGACTAACAGATGTATTGGAGCATAAGTTTTCGTGGGTGAATACCCACATTAATTTAAGCAATTAAATAGCTTATCAATATAGTGTATCCTCCTGGTTAGTACAAAAAGTATCAAATGTAGTGTAAAGACTATATTTAGTCACAAAACATGTTTTAATGGTTACCAACCAATGAGAATCAATGTTTCTTTATGAAAATAACAAAAAAGTACAAATGCGAAACAAATCAAAATGATTTAAAATTCACCAATTTTCAATCTTAAATCAATACACCGTGTTCCCTGCCTCTGTGAATTCAAAAGACAGGTGAACTGAAAGATCTCAATATTTTCAGGAGACTATGTCCTTGCCAAATTTTAAGTTTCTATCCCCTAGATTAGGTACTTCAAGCAATTACACTTTTTTAGATTTTTAATCTAGCAGAAAACCTGCAAGATGCTCTTCGTACCTAAAAGATAATTGAGGTAAAATTTTTGAAAGCACCTAAGCCCTATTTTCAAAAGTGAATTTCAAGGGAACTTAGGCTTTGAAATCACCAAGGGTATGTCTACATAGGGATAAAACACCCATGGCTGGCCCAGGTCAGCCAACTCAGGTTCACAGGTCTCGGAGTCTGGGGCTGAAAAATCGCTTTGTAGACATTTGGACTCGGCCTGGAGCCTGAGCTCTGGGACCCTCCAACCTCGCAGGAACACGTTATACCTTTCTCTGGTGGATAGAAGAGCTCATTATTAAATACTTGTTCCCTATGTAGATACTTTTAGACTGTAATCAAGCCACCCCTTAATGATCTCTTTGTTAAACTAAATAGATTGAGCTCTATGAGTCTATCACTACAAGGAAGGTTTTCTAATCCTTTAATCATTCTCATGGCTCTTCTGTGAACCCTCTTCAATTTATCAACATCCTTCTTGAATTGTGCACATTAGTCCTGGACACAGTAGTCCAGCAATGCTTGGGCAGCACGTGTACTCCCCATTTGGGGAGTCTAGCCCCCTGCTCCACCCCTTCTACCCAAGGCCCAGCCCCCACTCTGCCCCTTCCATCCCCTTGCTCTCGCTGGCCAGCCTGACAGTGCAGCCCTCAAGCCCAGGCAATGCCCAGAGCAACCCTAAACCCCGGCTGGCCCACCTGCGCCTGGAGCATCCCTGAACCCCAGCTGACCCACTGGAGGAGTCCGGAGCAGCCCCAAACCCTGGCTGGCCAACTTAGCCCAGCCAGCCAGCCGGAGCCAAGTCCTGAGCTTGGACTACTCAGGGGAGCTCCGAGACCTGCAACGGCCCAGCTCCGAGGCTGTGGCAGGGAGCATTAGTGGAGGTTTGTGGGGAGAGGAGATTAACCTCCCCCAGTTTCCATTACCTGCCAGCCATGCAGCAGTGCTTGCACCCAGGCCAAATACAGAAGGGAGGAGGGATAGCTCAGTGGTTTGAGCATTAGCCTACTAAACCCAGGGTTATGAATTCAATCCTTGAGGGGGCCACTTAGGGATCTGGGGCAAAAATCAGTACTTGGTCCTGCTAGTGAAGGCAGGGGGCTAGACTTGATGACCTTTCAAGGTCCCTTCCAGTTCTAGGAGATAGGATATCTCCATTAATTTATTTTTTTTATTTATAGAAGTAAAATAACCTCTCTACTCCTACTTGAGAGTCCCCTGTTTATGCATCCAAGCATCCCAGAGCTCAGGCTCCAGCCCAAATATCTACACAGCAATTTTTAGCCCTGCAGCCTGAGCCCACAAGCGTGAATCAACTGACTTGGCCAGCTGTGGCCATGCCAAGTGTTTGTTATCCCTCTGTAGACATACCCTTAGATGCTTTTGGAAATTTTACCCCAGATCATTATCTTGTGTAAATCAGCATAGCTATATTGACTTTGAATGGGATGTAAGGCCCCTAAAATATTTAGGTGTTTTTAAAATTTCAGCCCTGGTTTTCAGTTTTTGGTATGATTAGTCAAATGTTGATGTTGAAATAAATTATACTGCAGACACTTGTACTAAGTTGATCAACTATAGTTCTTAAATGAATTTCTGAAATTTTACTTAGGAGTAAGCTGTGAGTAGCCTCCTATTTTGTGTGCTATAGAACTGGCATTTCAAAGAAGCAATAGTTTAAAGTGCTGAGAAATTATTTCTCTAAATCACACCCTGATGAGATACTTGATCAGTCTCTATGTGGGCAGTTGAAGTCATCCACTATTACTGCTTTATTAAATCTAGTTGCCTCTTTGATCTCCCTCAATATTGTGCACTCTATCATTTTTGCAATCCAGAGACTAGTAATATATAACACTACTGGTATAATTGTAGACCTTGACTTTGTAGCCATATGTGCTATTTTCCACTTAGAAATTTTATCTCTTTTAATTCTATATAATCTTTAGGTATATTGCTGCAGTCCCAATGCGGTGGTGTAATCTGGCCTTCCAGTATTGTTTACAGCAAAGTCTGAAAGTATCTCATAGATTGCCATTCTCCTGTGTTTCAGAAATGCCCAGTAGGTTCCACTACCAGGCATTCTGGTTCACTTATTTTTGCTATTAAGATTCTCATATAGGTATATATGTTGTTTGCAGAGATGGTGTTGTAGCCATCTTGGTCCCAGGATATTAGAGAGACAAGATGAGTGAGGTAATATCTTTTATTGGACCAACATGTGTATCTTGAAAGTTTGTCTCTTTCACCAACACAAGTTGGTCCAATAAAAGATATTACCTCATCCACCTTGTCTCTCTCTAATACTGGTAGAGATATTTATTGTTTTTATGTTTCGATGTGTTCCTTAGTATCACTGATATCCCTAACAGAGGTATTTGTTTGAATTGAGTGCTCCTACTCACCCTACTTATCCTAGCTTCTAGTTTAAGTACTTCCCCAAAACTCTATTAATTTTGTTTGACATGGTTATACTTTTGTTGAGTTGGAGCCCAACCCTTGGACTGGAAGCATTTCAGAGAAAGCTACAGTAAAGCCCTGGACTGAAGTCTGTTTTCCTATTAATCTAAATTTAGGACCAAGGGCTTCTTTTACATTTCCCTATGCCACTGGTATCAGTATATACGAAACCATGGGGCCTTCCCTAGCACACAATAGAAATCTATAAGTGTCTTATGACAGAGTATAAAGAGAAAAAGAAATGCTATCCAGTCAGATTAGAATACAAATCCCCTTTATCTACCTCTGACATGTAGAGAGCTGTGTTGCCCAGCATTGCCAGAAGTCCAGTTTTTGACTAGAATACCCAGTTGAAAAGTGACCCTGGCAGCTCCGGTCAGCACCACTGACCAGGCCGTTTAAAGTCCGGTCAGCGGCGCAGTGGGGCTAAGGCAGGGTCCCTGCCTGCCCGGGCTCTGCGCAGCTCCCAGGAAGTGACCGGCATGTCCCTGCAGCCCATAGGCACATGTGTGATCAGGGAAGCTCTGCATGCTGCCCCATTGGCAGCTCCACAGCTCCCATTGTCTGGGAACCGCAGCCAGTGGGAACTGCGGGGGCGATGCCTGCGGGCAATGTGCAGAGCTGCCTTGCCGTGCCTCCGCCTAGGGTCCGGACATGGCAGCCCTTCCGGGAGCGGCGCAGAGCCAGGGCAGCCAGGGAGCCTGCCTTAGTCCTGATCCACCACCAATCAGGAACCGCCTGAGCAGGGTTGGCTCCAGGGTTTTTGCCGCCATAAGCAGCGGGGAAAAAAAAAAGCTGCGATCACAATCGGCAGGAGCTCCACCACGACGCTTTCTTTTTCGGCGGCAATTCAGCGCCAGGTCCTTCCCTCCAAGAGGGACAGGGACCCTCTGCCGAATTGCCGCCGAAGAGCCCGACATGCCGCCCCTTCCCTTTGGCCACCCCAAGAACCTGCTTGCTCAGCTGGTGCCTGGAGCCAGCCCTGTGCCTGAGGTAAGGACCGCCTGGCCGGAGCCCAAACCCCTGCCCCACGTCAGAACCCCCTCCTGCACCCCCAACTCCCTATCGCAGCCCTGAGCCCCCTCCCAGAACCTGCACCCCAAACTCCTACCCCAGTCCTGAGCCCCCTCCCGCACCCAAATTCCCTCCCAGAACCCACACCCTCTCCTGCACTCAAACCCCTTGGCCCCAGAAACCCCTCATCCCCATCTCCACCCCAGAGTCCATACCCCCAGCTGGAACCCTCACCCCCTCCCGCACCCCTGCCCTACCCCAGAGCCCCCTCCTACACCCTGAAACCCTCATTTCTTGTCCCACCCTGGAGCCCGCACCCCCAGCTGGAGCATTCTCACCCCAACCACCTGCCCTAGCCCAGCGAAAGTGAGTGAGGGTTGGGCAGAGCGAGCAATGGAGGAAGGGGAGCTGGAGTGAGTGGGGGCAGGGCCTCAGAGAATGGGCGGGGCCTGGGGGAAGGGGCACGACAAGGGTGTTCCATTTTGTGCAATTAGAAAATTGGCAACTCTAGTGTTGCCCCAACATGGCCCTTGAAAACTAGGCACATGCCTGGGGATTGTGGATAGGCTCCACTATTGTTTGCTGAAGCTTTCTGTAGAAGACGAGGTGTCTGAGGTAATGTTGCTCTGCATAGCATACACTTGCGTGTGCTTGCTCTTTGAGGGGAGCTGTACAAGAGTTTGCCGGGGCTCGACCCTCTCCGGGTGGCGGGGAGCCACACCGGCTCACTACCCACTGGTGCTTGGGTACTTTGTCTGGCTGCAGGGTCTCCCTTGGCAGCCCTTGCAATCCTGGAAGACACAGTAAGCCCGACCCTGGCTCAGGGCGGGCACCAATGCTATGTCAGGGCTCAGACCCTCAATCAGGGCTGAGCAGCAAGCAGGAGTATTTAGCTCAGGCTCTGGGTCGGGGCGGGGCAACAAACACTGAGGCAGAGCTCAGGCCCTCAGGCAGGGCTGAGCAACAATAGTAGGCCTAAGCCTCAAAAGGCCTGGGAGAGGGGGAGACGCAGGCCCTCCCACTCCACTGCGTCCCAGCCCGGGGCCCTACCACCGGCAAAAGGCCTGCTGTTTAGTCAGTGGGGATCCTGGCCGCAACACACTGACATAGGCTCTGGCAGTGCTGCAGCCAGACTGGGGTCGGGCTACTAACACACTCCCCCTCGGGGCCTACCTGGGAGCTGGTATTGGCCTCGGGGAGATCCTGGACCATGAGTTCGTCAGGCCAGGGATCGTTCGGCAGGCCCGGCGGGTCCTCTGGGTAGCGAGCGCAGGGCAGGCCTGGCGGCTCCTCCGAGTAGCGGGTGCAGGGCAGGCCCGGTGGCTCCTGGCGGCCACCCCGGGCCGCGGAGGTTTCCCAGCCCAAGCTAGGCTGGAGATGTCGGTCTCTCCGGCGGCTGGGGCCTGACAGAGTTCTGAGGGCGAGCCTTTGTACTTCTGGGTCGCCGCCTGACCCCCAGAGGGGCGGGCTCAGAGCTCCCTAGCTCCACCCACTCCGGCCTCCGGATGGGCTCTTCCCCCTCTGGGGCGACAGGGAGCCACACCGACTCACTACAGGATGATAGTTTTGGATCTTTTGGATGTGGAAGTGAGCTGAAGTAAATGTAAGGGTAATAGCAAAGGCTGCCATGTTCAAAAAGAAGAGTAGTGCTAGATGTTCAGTATGAAAAACCCACTGCATCTGACAGGTTTCAGAGTAGCAGCCGTGTTAGTCTATATCCGCAAAAAGAACAGGAGTACTTGTGGCACCTTAGAGACTAACAAATTTATTAGAGCATAAGCTTTCGTGGGCTACTGCCCACTTCTTCGGATGCATATAGAGTGGAACATATATTGAGGAGATATATATACACACACACAGAGAGCATGAACAGGTGGGAGTTGTCTTACCAATTCTGAGAGGCCAATTAAGTAAGAGAATTTTTTTTTTCTTTTTCTCTTACTTAATTTCTTTTTCACTGCATCTGGACTGAAAAGAAGCTTCTTGGGCCTTGGAAAGATTTGTCTCCAATGTGTTTTGCTGTTTAGTATTTTAGATATTTTTTAAACAGTGTATGAGCTTTGAAATAAACAGTTTAGTTTATAAATGTGAACTATAGGTTACAGTACTTCGGGGGGACTCATGCAAAGGGTGTTTCCCACATTTTCCACCCGTTCTTTTTTCTTTCTTGCTACAAGTCTGACTGTTTGGATTCACATTGTTCTAACTATAGAACTTAGTGGTGTTTGTTTTTAAAACATGAGTCATTAACAGCTAGAGTATTAGACATGATGTGGTTATATGTCTTTTTCTCTTTAAAAAGAGGATCTGAAGGCTATGACAACATGTGCGGGGAGGAGCGGGGAATAAACCTAGCATAGCACATTCTGCCTACATGAGCTTGAATCAGATTGTGATAGTCATTTAGTGCTATATCCATATTTTTGTGAATATCCATTTGTTGTCTTCTGCCTCTCTCTGGGGGCACAGTATGTTGTGTGGAGAATCACAGAAAAAGCCCAAATGCAGATATATCTATTCCTGTGAACATTCTTTGGCATGAGCATGAAGCAAGGGAAGGTACCTCCAGTTTTTAAGACTACAGTAAGAAGGTCAGAGCTGTCAGAGGCTTTTATATTCAGTGATCCCTCTATGTCCATCAGGTGATCTTTCAGACAGCCCTTCAGGGAAGAACAAACATTTTATACCAGACTATTTTTTATTATGCTAGTTTTGATGTTATTCACGTGAATGAGGAAACCAGAGGTTAGTAGACAAGACAAATATAAATTCTTTTGCCACAGAATAATGCATCTGTGGGGATAAACTAAATGTGACCCCAAGAGTTGTCAAGACAAATTGACTGACTGCTCAAGCACTACTGAAGTTTTTAAAGATACAGTTTTCTAAACTATGGTGTTTTTTTTAAAAAGTCTTTCATCATTTTATACTTTTAATTTTAAATCTACAGCATTTATGTAACCATGGTTCCTTTAAAAAGGTTTTAAAGGTACAAGATTATTTTAAAAATGAGGTCAGATTCAGCCTGACTTCTTGGCAGTGAAAAGTCTGTCAGGAAAAGAGGTTGCAGAAGTAGAAATAAGGTGTGACCTTCTCCTTGTTGAAGATGTCCTTCCAAGATAGCAGCAGACCTGGATGGGAATGGTGCAACTGAAATAATAACTCAGCTGCTCTCACCAATGTGGTGTCCATGGTGGTCCAAGTTATAACTGGAAACTGCTTTAATTTCCCAAGCAGATAACCTCAGTCATCACAAGCTCACCACCAGTGAGGTGATGCCCTCTGGTGAAAAGGAGAATTAGCTGTTGTAGGGGATATAGTTTACACATCCAATGAATCTAGCCTTGAGGTATTTCCAAAATTAAATGTAAAGCAAATGAGAAAAATTAGGAAAGCATAGGAGATGGGGAATGAAAATACGTATTAACTATTTTAAAGATACTTGGTAGGTAAAATAGCAGTTTTGATGATGATTGGTAAGTATTTGCACATAGTAGGCAGTTAAATTTAGTTTGGGAAGCAAAATACAACGTATGTAGGTGCTCAGTCCTTCCAAATCTGAAGTCATCCTGGATCACATATATTATATACTAAAAACTCTTATCCAAAACAGGAAATCATGTGCAATTCTTGGAAATGTACATTTGAACTTCAGTGAAACTCTCTGGAAAATGATTCTCTTTAAATAAGTCCCGTCCATTATAGACACGCTGAGGTCTGCCAATATGATGGTACATTCTACCCAATTTCTCTTGCTGATGAGAAGAGTCAGATGGCTCCTGTCACCAAGAATAGTCAGTGGGCAATCTCAACCTTTCCTGCTTAGGGAGCAGTCTTTATATAACTGACCTTAGTTGCTGATGACTTTTTGGTCTTATTGCTCAATAAGATGTGCAGGAAAAGATGAAACATATAATTGGTTCAAGTGAAAGAAGTGCAATAGACACAAGAAATGGCGCGCTGGTATGCTGCGTCTTCACTGCATTGTTAGCTCAAAGTATAACTTGAGTGTTGCCCTGAATCCCATTCCCATTCACACACACACAAATCTTTAGCTCGAATTAAGTGATGCTTTAAACTCAATCTGGCTGTCCCATGAACGGGTTGTGGGTTGAAGCTCCAGTGCTGCTGATTCTTGAGCTAGTAATGCCGTGGAAACTCAGCTACTCTGTGCAGCTGAAGTGTAGTTTTCAGTGTGAGAGCTCTCTCTTGAGCTAGGTTAACGTGAGAGGAGTAAACTTGAGTATAGATCATTAACACAGGAGTGAAGATAAGCCCTGGTGGGTGTTGCCATTATTGCAAGATTGCTGTGTTCAAGACTAGTGCAACAACCATACAGGGGGAGTGTCACAATGAAAGTAAGATGTGACTAAAGGAGACAGCAGCATCATATTTTCCCCCTGCTAGTGCTTGTTAGAGACAGTTTGGGGTTTTTTTGCCTAACGCTACTTTAAAGTATTCTATTCACTATACCAGTGCTTCTCAAGCTGTGGGTTGGAATCCCAAAATGGGTCACAACCTCGTTTTACAAGGGCTTCGGCCCTGGTTGGCAGGAGGCTCAGGTGACAGGCTTCCCGCTTGGGGCAGAAGCCCTTAGGTTTCAGTTTTGCCCTCACCAGGCTTTGGAATTGCCCCACACACACCGAGGGCCACTGGGCTTGGGTGGGCTCATGCTTCAGTCTCCTCTCCTGGGGTTGTGAAGTAATTTTTGTTGTCAAAAGGAGGTCACAGTGCAATGAAGTTTGAGAATCCCTGCACTATACCTACTGGTGTGAGCAGGGTGCAAGAAAGATACAAAGAGGGCCAATGTGCACATCTGGTCTTGACAAATGGTGAGGCAATTTGGTGCAGAAGACCCTAACTATTTAGAAAAGAAGTGTCCTGCAACTATTTTTGTGCTGATGAGCCAGAAGATAAAGGTGTGCAATGAGGTTCACATGAAGTTGCCAACTGTCAGCCTGAAACAAGCTATGCAGGGAGATAGCCACAACTGTCTGGGGAGGTTTAGGTTGGATAGTAGGAAAAACTTTTTCACTAGGAGGGTGGTGAAGCACTGGAATGGGTTACCTAGGGAGGTGGTGGAATCTCCTTCCTTAGAGGTTTTTAAGGTCAGGCTTGACAAAGCCCTGGCTGGGATGATTTAGTTGGGTATTGGTCCTGCTTTGAGGAGGGGGTTGGACTAGATGACCTCCTGAGGTCCCTTCCAATCCTGATATTCTATGATTCTATGATTCTGCACTAGTATATGAGCAAACCAGCAAAGAGATTCAGAAGACAGTTTCTGGCATGTCCGACTGTATTGTTCCTGAGCAATTGTTCATAACATAAGCATCTATTTGCATTTTAAGGATAATTTAAAAATATATACATTCTGACAGTCTCTAAGGACAACAGTTTAAAAGAAATTGTCCTCGTGTAAAATTAAGTAGTTTGGTGATACATAGTTCCATTCGTGTTTCCCTTTCTGTAATATGCCAGAGTTTCAGGAATTGTATAACCTCTGGGCAACATTTTACCAATATTACCCTCTGGGTCAGATGTTATTTATATAAGTGAAAGAGAGAAACCTTTTTAACATCCAAGTCCTGTGAGATGATAAACAATGAGAGATGGGGGCCTCAGATGAGCATGTATGTTAAAAAAAATTATACTTAATAGAATCAACTTTGTGTTATAATTTACCTTTGGATGCAGTTAAAGGTGAAATGTTGCAGCAGCAGATTTATAATTAATACTTTGTGATATATATGCCAACCAGTGCAATTTTCTCCCGTATCTAAGATTCAGAAGACAATAAACTCTCTTTAGTAATTACCTGACAAATGATAATACCTGTTTTATGTTTTGGGGGGAAAGGTAATGCATTTTCATAGATTCATAGATTCATAGATTCTAGGACTGGAAGGGACCTCGAGAGGTCATCGAGTCCAGTCCCCTGCCCGCATGGCAGGACCAAATACTGTCTAGACCATCCCTGATAGACATTTATCTAACCTACTCTTAAATATCTCCAGAGATGGAGATTCCACAACCTCCCTAGGCAATTTGTTCCAGTGTTTAACCACCCTGACAGTTAGGAACTTTTTCCTAATGTCCAACCTAGACCTCCCTTGCTGCAGTTTAAACCCGAAACATTGTTTCTGGTTCTATCCTTAGAGGCTAAGGTGAACAAGTTTTTTCCCTCCTCCTTATGACACCCTTTTAGATACCTGAAAACTGCTATCATGTCCCCTCTCAGTCTTCTCTTTTCCAAACTAAACAAACCCAATTCTTTCAGCCTTCCTTCATAGTTCATGTTCTCAAGACCTTTAATCATTCTTGTTGCTCTTCTTTGGACCCTTTCCAATTTCTCCACATCTTTTTTAAAATGCGGCGCCCAGAACTGGACACAATACTCCAGCTGAGGCCTAACCAGAGCAGAGTAGAGCGGAAGAATGACTTCTCGTGTCTTGCTCACAACACACCTGTTAATACATCCCAGAATCATGTTTGCTTTTTTTGCAACAGCATCACACTGTTGACTCATATTTAGCTTGTGGTCCACTATAACCCCTAGATCCCTTTCTGCCGTACTCCTTCCTAGACAGTCTCTTCCCATTCTGTATGTGTGAAATTGATTTTTCCTTCCTAAGTGGAGCACTTTGCATTTGTCTTTGTTAAACTTCATCCTGTTTAACTCAGACCATTTCTCCAATTTGTCCAGTCTCTCCTCTGGCACACTAAACCCAATTTTATAATGACCCTGCTGTGCATAATTTGAAGAATACTACATTATTAGTGTCAACAGCAAATTTCATGCAGCTGTTATAAGTACTATATTGTACAAGCAATATACTTCTTTCATTCAGGCACAATATTCCCATTAGAAGTAATGCACATACATGAAAATGGGACTATATATTAAAGTATCTGTTCATTCCTGGGTTTTGTCTGTCTGTTGCTTTCTTTTCCTCTAGTGATGGAACTTTTAAAACCTGTAAATTCTGGGTTGGAAATTCAAATTCAAACAACACAGTGAAAATGGTATGAATCATACACTCTGTGTATATACCATATATGCTAATTATTAGCAGCAGAAAAGAAAAGTAGCACAAAACCCTCAAAAATCAAAACAACTTTCTTTCCTCCCACCCCTAACTTTCTGTCAAGAACCTATCTGCACAGGGCAAAGAAGCCATATCAAATGACATCAGCCAGATAAAACAGAAACGAGAGAGAGAGAGAGCGATGATGGAAATTCCCATAAAATCTATTCTGTGATTAAAGGTATTATAAAGAAAAAGGAGAAGTCACACAGAGGATTGCCTGGAGTTCTCCTATGACTCATGGAAGTAGTCACGTGACCAGGCTAGACTGTTGTAATCTTTGTGAAATGGCAATATCTTCCCCAGTATGCTTATCACAAACAAAGAGGAAAAAAGAGAGGAATAACAAACAAACAAAAAACTACACACTTTTTTGTGTAAGTTCACAGAAAATGAGATTTTGTGGCATTGGTTTAGATTAGAATTTAAAAGACCTGACTTCTCTAGATTTCATAGGCTAATTAAATATAAACTGTGTGAAAAGCACAGACAAAGTAAATTTGCAGGGAATATATGTAAGCAAACTATGTATCTGCAGTAAATGCACAATACACATTATATGTCAAATTTACTATTCTGGGAGATTTGTACAGTAGAGGACTAGAAGGAAATAAAGCAGTGAATTTTACAATTAGAACATTAATGTCCTAAAATACATGATAAATATCTTTCTATACAGAACGGTACTAAAGTAATAGCCCTTACTTCTCATGTTGTAAGATTATGTATGAAGATCCTAACATATGAATAAGAAAATATCCCTTAACACTATTTAATAACATGCCACAAAAATTTTTCTGTTAATTGATACTGCATGCACACACACAGTTCTAGATCTAAAAATGCCAGTCCACTGTGGATGTATAATAAGCAATTATTTTCAGCTTCTTGATGGAGATAGGTTATATTAACTTTCTATTTAATTATATTTGCTGAGATCCCTTTTCTCTGATGCTTGTTCTAACTCCAATATCTTAAAACCAATTTTTGTAATGAGAATCTCTTGATCTTCCAGAGAATCTCTATATATGGGGCTCGTGAGCCACATGCAGCTCTTTTACAGTTAAAGTGCGGCTCGCGGAGCCCCCCACACCCTCCCCATTCTCTGCCTACCAGACTGGGAGGGGAGGAGAGGCTAGATGCTTCTGCCAGAGACGACTGGTGCCTGCTGAGAGTGGAGGGGCACAATTTAAAGGTTTGGCACCCCCAACATCTTCAGTCATGTCCCCACAGGCACACTGCGCCCAGAGGTGAAAATAAGTTGGTCCAGTACGGCGTACCGGCAAGAGCCAGTATGCCGTGCCGGACTGGACCGGCTTCCACGGCGGTGATTTAAAGGGCCCAGTGCTCCCACTGCTGCTCCGGCAGCCGGGCTTGGGCGGGGATTTCAAGGGCCCGTATCTCCGCGGCGGCTGGAGCCCCGGGTCCTTTAATTCGCCCGTGAGCCCCGGGGCTCCCAGCTGCCTCTGCAATTGATAGCTCCGGGGTGATTTAAAGACCCTGGGGCTCCCAGCCACAGCCTTTAAATCTTGAAAGGCCCCACCTCTTCCAGTTGAGACCACGCACCCGCTCAGGACTCCGGCGAACCGGTAAGTCCTTTAACTTACTTTCACCCTGGCCCTGCCTCTTACCCTCAGTGGCCACTCCCTGCAGTTTCCAGGGGTTAGCTCCACATGGAGAGGCAGGGGCAAACACCGGGAAGCTGCAGGGAGCGGCTGCTGCTTTAGCCACACGCTCCCAACTTGACAGCTTCAGCAGCTGCCATGCAGGGATGGGGCTCGGTGGCACCATGTGACTGAGACAGCAAACCCTGGCAAAAATCAGGTGTGGGGATGTGACCCAAGTGCCTTCCCCCATGCATCGCCTCTGGCAGCAGTGGGGCTGGATTCAGGGCTTCAGCCCTGGCTCTCAACTTCTGAAGATTGTGATATGTGGCTCAAAGGGTCAGTAACTTTGGCCACCCTTGCTCTATAACCCAACAGCAGTTGTTCTTGGTGTCTTACAATGGCTAAGGAGATATGTTGCCCATATATGAAGATTTTCTAGCTGGACATTAAACATACTGCTGAGAAGGAGAAGTTCGCCTTTAGAAGATGGAAGAATTAGAAACCATCTAGCTGGATTTGGTATCCTGTGATTCCTCATACTAATGTGATACTCTGGACGAATGGTGGGCAGCTGGTTCTTCATTTTGCTATAATTCTCTATATTGTGGTGCCTAAAACTTACTTCACCCCTTCCCACATGGTGTAATGCGCTTACACCTGTTGAGGCATATTCCTTTAATTTTGTATCTGTTTGAGCTTTGCATTTTATTTGTGAAAATCATCACAATTCTAAACCAATATGTTTTGCAGGGTAACAAAGTAAATCAGAAAGACCCTTCTCTGTCCCATCTCCTTGAAGGCTGTGGCCTGGGGATCCCTGTGGCATAACCTCAACTTCTTTTGATGGAGGAAGAAGAGTACTGACCCTCCCCCGCCCCCCATTGGGATGGCCTTTTGTTCCCAATACACTGAGTCATGGTGAGCAGAATTTTCTCTCCCACCTGGCTTAGGGTAATTTACGTTGTCACAGACCATTGGGCAGTCATAGAGGGGTGGGTCGGAAATTCCTCTTTCCTTCCTGGATGTCTCAGGCATCAGTTCCTTTGTTACCTGCAGACTGGCTCTAACCTTCCCTTCTCTCTGTCACTACTACATTTGCAGCGCAGAAGTGAGAGTGACCCACCCCCCACAACTGCTTTGTGACCTTCTCCCATAGCCTCCTTTTGGGTCGAGACTTCCCCCCTCCCCACTGTTACAACACTCTGAAATTTAAGATGTAAACGTCTGAAAATGTGAAATTGACCAATTTTAAATCCCTCTGGCTGTGAAATTGACCAAAATGGACCATGAATTTGGTAGGGCCCTAGCTATGAACAGTATATTTCCAGCAGTCATAAACGCAATTCTTTCTAAGCAAGCACATTTATTCATCAGGTAAAAGCATTACAGAGAAAACAAACAATAAATGTTCCTATATGTGTGCTACCAGAGTTCACCTGTCAGTCCTAGGGGCCCCAGTAAGCTAAAGTCCTTCCAACCCTTCTGCAAAAATTGGGACCCCCCACCCCCTTTGGACAGCAGGTCCTCTCCATTTGCTGGATCAGACAAAAGGCCCTGAGTCAGTTTAAACTATTTATCCAAAGGTTCCTTCTTCCTCTGTTTGGTCTATGGTGAATTCAGTATGAACTAGTATACGCAAGCCTCCCCAGGAACTAGTACCTCTCTTGGAGGCGAGGGGGTGGCTTACAATCTGGCTGATTTGCCTTAATCCCCACCGACTGTTTTTTGTTCCTGGAAGAGCTGTGGTAGTCCTCCCCCACATGGAGTAGAACACAACCATACATAAACTTAAAACAGTCGACCCCAAAGATAGTGCATGGGTTTGCAATATCTGTCACAGCCGTGATGGTTCCTTTCCAAATGAATAGGCTGTTCAAACACAATGCTCTAGGATTGTCTGTCGGTTTTGTATTTGATGTCCCCCCACAGAAGAGTCTTAGGCCGATGTGATTTAAAAAAAAAAAAAAGACTAACATTGAAGAAGGCTGCATGTATGTCAATCAAACAATGATACTTAGCACAGTGCTAGCATTTATGTTATGTAAATGTGGGAGAATCTCTGTTTGAGACAAGCTGCTACAAAGCAGGAAGTGATTTAATGAAAAGCAAAAAGATTGAAAGGGGTTTGCCAGAGCCTGATGTGATGTGAATGTTAACAAGCCCTCTTGCATCATCAGCATCCCTGCTCTTCATCCTGCTTTCCCTCCCCTTTTCCAGCCAGCTTGAAACCAGGGAATTACACTCTAAGGAAAACCCTTCAACTAAACTTATAATTATTCAAAACAGAATCAATGCAGCACAGTTAATCAGATTACTAACTGAATTAAGTTTTATTTGTATTATGTCCACATCTCCTGTGGAGACTGGAGAAATGCAGCATATGCTGAAAATATATTTGTATTTGGGAAATTGTTTCCATTATTAGACTAAAAAGAAAAGCAGATTTTTATTATTTCTATATACAGATACTTATTTAGATTGTGTTTTTAAATAACTAAGCACCAAAAAGTCCTTTTATGTGGGTTATTCTTACAGATGGGACTGAACACTGCAAATTTAGACTCAAGGGGCTTGATTCTTCTTATATGAGAGTAAATCAGGAGTAACCTCCCTGAAATAAATAGTTTATAGTCATGAAAAACCAGTATCAAGTGAAAGGAAATCAGATTCAAGGAGTCTCTGCCTGATCATTCCCTATGGGACAGGGTCTGCCTCCCTACAAAACAGGCAGTCATTGGCTTACAGCCATGGAAACCTACAGATATCCTGAGATACACAGGAAGAAAGAGCTAACCACTCAGAAGTCTGTACCTCATCACAACTTCCTGACTCCCCCATGGCAGCACATCATCTGCCTCAGTAAGTCTGCAGAATTTACTTAACCCTTTCCGAGCAAGATGAACGCCTTTTAACAGGGTGCAAGAATTCAGACACACTCTGCCAGCCGGCTACTGAGGACCAGATACTGTCAGCCTTACTAACATTGAATAGTATCTTATTATGCAAATAGTCCCCATAATTCTGAATGGACTACTCAGCATATGAAACTGAATAATATAGTTATGACATGGTCTGGGACTAAATGACATTGTTTAACTCTGAAGCACAAGGAATTAAAAGTGCAATTTCCTTTATCTCTAATGAGAGAGAGAGAAAAATTCTTCTGTTTCGGAATGAGGTTATGGGTCAATTCTTCTCTTGATTATACAAGCGTACTCTAGTATAAATCTATTGACATAAATGGAATTTCTCTTGATTTACAGTGGTGGAAGTAAGAGAAGAATCAGAATCTATATTATTAAAACTGGTTTTCTGTATGGATGTATTGATTATCTCTATCTATTCCAGTATATATTTGCTTGAATATGTATGAATATTAATGAACTGCTGATTTAACTTCACTATGTGATGACATTTTTTTAGAAGATGGCTTGGGGTCCATTCCTTGTTGTCCCCACTTTTTGCCAGTAGCAATGCTAAGTAGTGACTACTGTAAAATACAAAGTTGTATCTATACTATAGTGCTGGTGTGAGGCTGAATTCATTAATATTTATAAAGGACTTTGAGATCTTCAGATGGAAGTTGCTATATAATGTCAGAGCAATCATTTATTATCTTGCAGACATCAATAGTCAATAACCGTGTTCTTAAGAGCTTTGACATATTAGATACATTTATTGTGAAAGATTCATACACATGAGTAATTGCCCACATTCTGTCATATACCCCTAGTCAAATTAAGATTTTAAAAGCAAAAATCTATACTTTCTACTATCATATTCAGTGTAATACCCAGAAATCTAACTTGGCTTTTCTAATTTAGAAACTAGGATCCATTTTAGACTGTTGGATTATTATAAGGAGGGATCTATAAGACCCCTATTTACTAATAATACATGGAAAAGTGCTGGAAGCAATTTTTCCCTCTAAAGCTAATCTGCAGTATGAGTAGGAGACTATATCAGACTCCTAGGAATAATTTTCACACAACCCTATTTAAAATAAGTAGATAAAAATGACAGACTAACACGGTCAGGCCATTTCAGGCTCCATATTTAGGTTTCATTAAAACAAGCTTTGGCAAAACCTAAGATGAACACAAATGTTTCCATTTTTTTAATGCTAATAAAAATAGTTAGTTTGCATGTAAACATTCCCCTGCAATATTTCCAGGCCAAACACTGCAGCAAAAGGAACTCGCTTAAGCTATTTTCATTCTCCAAGTTAAGCGCAATGCAAAAACTAAACATGCAGCATTGTGAAAAGTAAATTAGATTTGTACAATTCTTTACATGTAATAATACAAAGTAATAATAGTGACACAGAAATTTAATGTTTTAATACAACTATTTGAGCTTTTAATCTGAGTGTCTCCTTAACATATGTAAATTGACTCGCACAATTATAGCTGTTTAAATTCCCTCTGTGCATATGTTATAACCATAAACAGAGTGTAAACTAAGCCCCTTTAAATAAATATATTTCATAAGAAAATAGATGTCATAGTATAATTAGTTGGGCTGCTTGTCAAACTTACTCATACAAATACATTAGGAGTAAATCCTTGAACATGGGGGATTCAGTGATGATTCAGAGAGGCCATTACTATAGGCATAATTTGTCCACCTTAGTACTTGGTTGGTTTTCATTTGAATGAGTAAATGCAATACCTTGCATCATGTGCATGTTGTAATCATTTTTAATGTAAACTAGGGGCATATATAAGTAAAAGTTTATTCCTTTTACTTCCTTGAGCTTAGTATGTAAATATTTACATCATATATACAGTCTAAGTGCATAAGTGTACAATGATTCTGGCAAATATATACAATCCAACAATGACAGTTTCTATAAAAACAAATGTTTACCTTAGTTAAATACAAGCTTCATTGAGTCAAACATTTTATAACTGAAATGAACTAGCAGCGAGTGACCAAAAATGAAAAAGTGGAATAATCTGAAAGGGCCAGATTTTGATACCCTTCTCATGCTGGTTTGTACCTTACTCTGAGTAGCCCTATAGAGGAATTTATTGGAGAGACAGGAAGGGGAAGGAAGTTTTGCCATAAAAGCATCTTGCTGAGGGTTGAATTGTAACATTATAGTCTAGCCCATAGTAAGGGGCACCATAGTAAGGGATGTGTGCTATCCTTGGACCAGCCTAGCAGGGAGATTGAGCCCAAATCATAGTCTCCCTCCTGGACTCCCTGCTGCTCAGAGAAGGGAGTAAGCTGCAACAATGTATATTTCCTGGCACACTGGCGTAATTACACCACCAGGTGTGCTGTGGGAATAAAGTCAAGGACCCACCCACATCCTGTGTTGCTGCACAAGGAAAGCTGTAACAGCTCTGTGGAGTGGTAGATACAAACAGCATTTTAAAATTCCACACAATATTAAGAATGTTAATACTATGTAGAATATATAACAACTTAATTTTA
Organism: Trachemys scripta elegans; assembly: GCF_013100865.1. NCBI lineage: Eukaryota > Metazoa > Chordata > Testudines > Emydidae > Trachemys > Trachemys scripta. The sequence continues at coordinate 28,535,438 of NC_048306.1, read as the reverse complement.
AAATTAGATTTCTAAGTGATAGTTATGCTGTTTAGGTCAGTTCCTAGGCTCACTGAGGATAAATGGGTAGCATAGAAGTTGCTGAGGGCATGTGTGATACTGTATACCAAACTTTCGTTCATCAATACCCAGACACTCCCCTGCCTTGAAAAAGCAACTCAAACTCAGGAACCAAAAGACTGAGTCTTCCATTGGCTAGAAGGGCCAAGAGGAGGACATATAGCCCGTCAGGCAAATCAAGAACACTTGCCTGCTTTGTCTAAGGAGGAGTGCTGGGTGAAGCTGAGACGGGAGAGAAGATTCACAGTCCTAACTCTGGGCCTGGGCCTAATCAGACTGCACCTTCATTTAACTGGGACCAATTGGTTATTTTTGTTTTGAAATTTAAAGGCCCAGGTGGCCAATTCTTTAAGTTTAATTTTAATTCACTATTGGAGGACTAGTAAAAACTCACAGCATGAGATGCCTTGCTCCAGGAGAGCTGTTACAGAACCATTTGGCCTGTAGGATCTTAACTACTGTTGCGGATATTGAAGAGAGTTACAAGAATGTGAAGTAAATAGGTTAAAAACTAAACAATAATAATCTTGTTTCTGACCTTGCTTTTAGTTTAAACAGGCTGAATAAGCAAGCAAGAGAATGCATCCCCTTTTCACTCTCTCCCCCTCCCCACCCTACCCCATCTGGTAGCCTTGAAGATAAGGGGCTAATGGAGCAAGGAGTTGCTATGGTAACAAAGGAGCTGGAGGGGAGGGGAGGGTGTAAGGAAAAGATGCAAAGTCTGCAAGAAAGTGACCATGGCCAAAAGTAACCCCACTCCTTACCCCTCCTATCAGGTACAAAAGAGGTGGTCTTATTGACCCCAGACTCAAAACCCCCCAGAACAAAACATGACCATATATCGGAAGGGGTGGTACCAGGGGAGGGGCACTACAAGTATAATTAATTTTGCAAAGAAGAGGGAGGAGAAGAGGGAGCTCTGTCAATGTGCAGAGCTAGGGGTCAGGAGAAGAAGAGGGTTCTATCGAGGTATAAAACAATAGCTGGGGGAAGGGAAAAGGAAAACTCTATCAGCATATAAAAATAAGCCCAGCTGATGTAAAGGGCTTTGGAATTAAACTCTATTGGTGTATAGAAATAGCCCGACTTGCGTAAAGGGCTTCAAAATATGCTGGCTTGGTTAGCCCCAGTAAACCCATCAAATTGCCTGCAGACTGGACTCTGGACTGTTATTTTCTGGCGAACTGTGTCTGGGAACTGAGAAGGAGGAGGGAGCTGGATCCCCGCCAACATCAAGTAAAGACCCCAGCTTTTCTTGTGCATTGGCAGGAGTGACAATCTTCTTTTGTAAACTGAGCAAATTTATGTGGAATCAATGAGACACAAAAACTATAGAACTTCTTGTCCCACACCCCCATGTCACTTTCAGAGTTGAACTGCAGCTTCACTACCTGAACTGCATATATAAATGTGGTGTTTTGTGCAGGCAAAAGGACATGCCTGCAAATCTTGCAGGCACATTAATGAAGGCAAACTGACAGGATGGCCTTATGTGTTTTGATTAGACATTGTGACCCTCATGATGCAGCTGACCTCCCAATGATATAGCTGGAAACTGTGTTCATGATCAATATACAGTCCTATCAGTTACTTTTATTTTATTTTGCAGCTTTAAACATTATTATATATTTTTAAAGACAAGTTGGCCAAGCTTTTCAGCACCAAGTGCTATATTGCTATGGCACCAAGTGCTATGAACCCAAGGGATGTACCTATGGTGGTTAACCTTAAAAACCTGCCAGTTGCCTAGCTCAGGGTATCTCAGTATTTGTAGCATTCTGTATACTTCCTTACATTTTCACCTAGTGGATATTGCAAATACATCGTCAATACTTAGTTATCTAAGGCAATTAGCAAGTTTTTAGAGATGGCTATGTTAGGGTACGTCTATACTTACCTCCGGGTTTGGTGGTAAGCAATCAATCTTCTGGGATCGATTTATCGCATCTTGTCTAGACGCGATAAATCGATCCCGGAAGTGCTCGCCGTCGACACCAGTACTCCTGCTCCGCGAGAGGAGTAAGCGGAGTCGACGGGGGAGCCTGCCTGCTGCGTGTGGACCCACGGTAAGTACCTTGTAGTTCGAACTAAGGTACTTCGACTTCAGCTACATTATTCACATAGCTGAAGTTGCGTATCTTAGTTTGAACTGGGGGGTTAGTGTGGACCAGCCCTTAGTATAGTGCATTTGGAAAAAAAACAAAAGTCAGATATTTTAATGTGTCAGGAAGGTAACTTTATCTGTTCCTCTTCTGTGTTTGTGTTAGTATCTTAGAATCATAGAAGATTAGGGTTGGAAGAGACTTAGGAGGTCATCTAGTCCAACCCCCTGCTCAAAGCAGGACCAACCCCAACTAAATCATCCCAGCCAGGGCTTTGTCAAGGGTTAGGGTTGTCAAGGGTTAGGATATGCATCTTCAAGCATATTAAAAGGAGTTGGGGTAAAATCCTAAAGTCTTCCTTCAGGCAGTGACTTCAGCAGGAACAAAATCGGGATAATACTTAACATCCTTTGCAATATGCTTTGAGACCTCTGGATGGAAAGTTAAGATCTCTGGATGGAAAGAGTTAAGTTTAAGATTAGACATGAGTAAGGACTTCAGGATTTGGTATGTCTTTATGTATTTGCAGTGCCACTAGTTATATAAATGTTAACTACACTCTATTCCATATAAACAGTGAATTAGAATATAATGGTGGTTCTGCCTCAAAGGAACAATGCCTTTTTATAAATAAAAGATGTAATCCTTGTAAAGTAATAATTCCTAACACTGCAGATTACATTTAACTGTAAAACACATTCAAAACTCTGAAATATGGTACTGAATTAGTGGCTTCAAGAAGGAATTGTGATCATCAAAAGGAAGAAGCTTCTGTGAGGTAGCTAGGAGGAGGAGGAGAAGAAGGCGAGGAAGAGGGGAAAACTTCAGAATTCCTAGAGTCAATTGAAAAAAGTTGCAGCAATTTTTCCATTCAATCAAATTCCCATTTAAAAGAACTCAGTAATAATATTGGCAATCACTAGCTAACATTTAAACTGAGTAATCTATAGATCACTTTTTTCATTTACTGTATGTAACAACTAAGTTTTTTAATTAGCTGCCAACACAGTGTCTTGATTTTGGGTACTAGTTGTTCATAGAGCCAGCCTAGAAGTTGTGAGCTGCAGTTTCTGCAAGAGTTTCCTTTCTTTTTATTTACTTTACTCTGAACAAGTGAAATCTATATTTAAGTCTTCAAAATAGGGCTTAAGTGAGACCTGAGTGGCACGTGGGCCCTCTGCATAGGGATAAACTTCAGCCAATGTGAGAAAATGGATACCATTGCACTTCATACCACTTCATATAGTATGTAATTGCAATGCATGACATGTGAACCCCATTATAAGGATCACAAAGAAATAGGTATTTTGTGAGACCCTTGCAGCAAGTGTACTGCCAGCAAGGGGTAGGTATGATAGATCTGAGGAAGGGACACTGCATATGCACGAGCCATGTTTTGGACATGATTTTCCTGTGAAGACTGTCTCTGCATGTTCAGTAAGTCATGCCTTCTACCAATTTCATGCTGCTATGGTGAATTTAGAAAGTCAGTAAAGCCATCGATATATTGTCCCCTTCCGGTCACTTAGTGTGGGTGTGGAGCATTGTGTCCCTTGTAACTAGATTCAGCAGTGTGGATTGTTCAGGTGATCTGAAGAAGTGAGGTTTTTACCCACAAAAGCTTATGCCCAAATAAATCTGTTAGTCTTTAAGGTGCCACCAGACTCCTTGTTGTTTTTGTAGATACAGACTAACACGGCTACCCCCTGATACTTCAGGTGATTGGGTTACCAGTCATGGTTCAGTATGGACAAGTGTAAAACAATTAGTTTTGGCAAATAGAATCAAGTTTGGGAATATTTGCTAAATTTATCAATTATATGTTATAAAAACAAATGAGTTTAATATTCATACTCAGCATTTATAAGTGTTACATTATTAATTATTATTTACAAGGGCTGCTTTGCTCAGTGTTGCAAATGACAGTCCTTGCCTGAACAAGTTTAGTCTCATCAGTTTACAAACATTAATCACAACTCCCTAAGTGAGGGTGGGGGAGAGAAGGAGGAAATAACTAGATAATTGAAATGATCTCTGTAGTGTACAGTAAGATCTTAAAAAAAAAAAATCTAAAAAAATCCCCCAAATTACCATAATAAAGAGGTGATAGTTACTGTATAAGGTACATGTTAGTCCACCATCTGGATGTAATCTATATTATGAGAGAAGATTTAGTTTGATTTATCTATCTCTAACAATAAGTACTTCACAGTTTTAAAAACAACAATGCTTTGTACAACAACAGATTAAGTCATTCTTACTGGAATTTCAAGCTGAAAATCCTTAAAAAAAATACGGGAAGATTATTGTTGACTGACTTTAGCTACATAACCAATAAAAAGAGAATCAATTAATTTAGAGTCAAAGGAGTTACACAGGTGTAAAATCACAAACAGGCCAAAATAATTACTATTATGGAGAAGTCTTAGAATGAAAACAACAATGCTAACCTTTCTATAAGTTTTTTTTTTTTACATCTCCCACAGAGTTTAACAGAAAGTTATATGATAAAAATTCTATAAAGTTTTAAAACAAGCTATAGAAATGTTATCATTCTCCTAGATTCTATAGTTTTAGAATAATTTCCTAGAATGTTACTGGTTACATTTCTATTTCATTTTGTAGGTCTTTTTCATATGGAGGATATTAAAAAGTGTGTGTATATTTCTTATTCATTTTACTTAGTACAAAGATCTGACATTTTTAGGACAAGAAAGAGGACATTTATCCCAACATTTCCTTTTTTGTTTTCTCTTAATCCCACATTCTTGTTTTTTATCCTACTCTTTAACCTCCTCTAGATACACATCTAAGTGTCTGTACCCTTTATACGTGGTACTATAATTTCAACTCTGACATGATAGCAATATTAAATATTGACAGTAAGGATTTATCCTTGCACATTCTTTCCCATCCACATACCTCTTCAATGTGATATTTCAGTTTAAATCAATGGGCACTGGTGTCTTACTCATATCTAGCAATTTCAGATTTCTAACTCACTAAGTGACCTGCGCTTAGGATAATTAGCATCTTTCTTATGCTGAACTGACAGCTACCTGAGAAACAGCAGGCATTCTCAATGTCAATAATGATATCCAGCCCAAGGCTTTTTTCTGTAAATTTATAGAATAAAGAAGGTCTGCCACAAGTCAGATTTGTTGAATAAATTGTGAAAATGTTTTAGTTTTACAGAATGAAAGACCAAATCAGAACAACAGAAAAGAATGGAGTATTAATCTTGTGTCTTACCAAATATGGCAGTGTTAGGCAAAAAGCCATCAACTGTATTAGTAGTAGTACACAGTAGATTCCTAAAGGCCCCGATCATGATCAGGGCCTCATTGTGTATGTACAGTAATGAGAACATAGTAAGAGACAGTCCATGGCCCAGATCCACAAAGGGATTTAGATGTTGGAATGCTCAGCATTGCAATGCCTAACTTTTAGGCACCTAGCCATCAAGGAGACTCCACAAATCCTGTGTTAGGCTCCCTATGAGAGTGAGCGAAAGAGTGCGCCTGCCTGCCCGGGGAGACACCAAAGCTAGCCCATAGCAGATGCAAGGAGAGAGGCCTGTCCTAAGCCCTGCCATTCTCTGGCTGGGATCCACATCAGGAAATCCTTTCCTGGAGTCAGGCGCCTTATGCAACTAAATTGTTTCTTGCAAGAAAGGCAGTGGTGCATGCCTAACAACCAGAGCCGTCCCTTGGGTAGGGCGAATTGGGGCAACTGCTCCTGGTCCCGCACTTTGGGGGGCCCTGTGGGCTGGTGCAATTGGCCAGTTCGGTCGGTCCCGGAAAACATAAATGTGGGAATGAGGGGTGTGGAGAGTGCTGCAGCACCTCTGGGTTCCCGGTTGCCAGCCCCACGTGACCGGGGTCCTGGCTACCAGTCCCACATGACGAGGGCTCTGCCCAGCTGCCGATGCAGAGCAGAGCCCCCAAACCAGTGGGGGCTGATTTGTCCTGGGCCCTGCTCCCCCCTAGGGACAGCCCTACTAACAACCCACAAAACGAGTGGGAAGGTGGCGGCAGTGGCCTCCTATATAACCTTTAGCCCAGTGGCTAGGGGACTTACTGAAGAGGTGGGAGATCCTGGCTTCATTCCCCCTTCTACATAATGAGGAGAAGGCATTTGGGGGGTTTCCCACATCTCTAGTGAGTGCCCTAACCACAGGGCTATAAAACCATTCTCACTTTCTGGCCATGTATATAATTATTTAATACAAAGCGGAACAACTTAAACAGCACAGAGTCAGAAACTCTCATCAGAATGTCATATATTCCAGTGGTTAGGGCACTCTCCCGAGAGGTGAGAAACCGATGTTCAAATATCTTCTTAGTCAGCGAAAGGAATTGAAGAAGCGTCTCCCACATCCTGGATGAGCGCTCTATCCAGTGGGCTAAATTTTATATGGGAGGCCTCCAGCCATTTTATGTGGAGTTAGGCATACCTGATTGGGTCCACAGGTGAGATAAGTGGGCCACCAGCTACGTTCTTCGGAGTTGAGGGTTGCATTGGGGCTTAGGTGTGAGATAGGTGTCCAAGCACCTGCCTGAGGCAGCAGTGTGCATGCCCAGAGGCAGAAATTAGGTGCATACAAAGTTAGGTGGCAGCTGAGTGGGGTTTTGTGGATCACAGTAGTATCTACATCTAGGATTTAGGCACCTAAGTCCCTTGATGGAGCTGGGCCCCTTGTAAGATCTTTAGAAAAATCTAAACAGACAAGATAGACAAAGGGTGAAAAGGGAAACAGGGGAAGTGACTTGATCACTGGCAGATCACTGGCAAGCCTAGGAATAGAGCCCAGGTGTTTGGATTTCCACTGGACTATCCTGCCTCTCGTCTTCCCACCCACTTACAATTTTTTTTTATTCATTCATTAGCTAACTGCTAACCTCTTTCCATCCGGCAAATGTGCACCTGAACATATCCGCTACGGATTATATGCCAATGCAAGTAGAGTCCAAAAGTATCAGTTCAAGTCTTGATAAATAGTAAATAACCCTTTCAAATGAGGGTTTGAAAGTCATTTGCCTCTCAACAACTATGCCCACATAGTAATGAACATTCTGTAAATAACTTCTGCTAATGGATATATAGACTTTTCCCTAATTTGAATGTTTAAAAACATGTGCAATGCTAAATATGACAACCAGTATAACTGCACTGGTCACATGCTTGCAGTGAAATGTGAGATATAACAGTGAAGGCTGAGAAACTTCAGTTGTGCAGGTAGTTAATATGACTTCACTTCCTGAAGGACTTTAGTGCTGTCATAAAATGATGGTTTTGTTATATTTTTGTAACAATTAGCTAATGATTCCCAACCCATATGGTTATACCAGATGTCTCAACCTTTGTTAGCCAATCAAATTTCTCCCTTCATATGGACCATTTTATAGTACTCAATAATAATCAAAACCATTATTTTAATTTTCATCAGTCAAATTCTTGACATAGCAGAATCTAATGAATAAATATACTCCAGATTTCTCCTTTATTTAGTAAGCTGTGTGTACAGAAATATTTCCTTTTATCCTGAAGACATTATTTCCCCAATGAAGCTATTGTCAGAGAGACAGCCCTTCTCATTTCCTGAAGCAGTCTCCATGTACTGTGGGATGGTGATGGTGATTCAGTTCTTGTGCAAGTGCCAGAAATGAAATGTTGATAATTTTCATGTAGTGCCAGTTGTAGGGGTGTTTCTGTTACCAGTTGCCATTTCCTCTGCATTTTACTCTAACTCCCTGTCCCCCTTTTCTATTATTGTTACTATCTATATAGTAAGATTCCAGGAATGTCACTGTGACGGGGCAGAGCAGCCCCGTACTGGTATCACAGGGGTTAACCCTTCCTTCCTAGCAGAGGAAGCCATGCCCTTGAGGCTCTGCTGGGCATGCTCCAACTGGAGAACAGGTATAAAAGCCTGCAGAGCTGCTCAGTCTGGGCTGACCGCTGGAGGGGAAGGCGGCATGCCGCCAGCTCCTGATGAGGGACAGCCTGCGCTCCAGGATCCTGAAGATAGCCAAGCTGGGATGCGCCCCCATGCCCAGATGGAGTAAGTCACAGAAGTGGAACAGACCAGAGGACCCAGAGGTTATGGTAGGAAGTGACCCAGGGGAACTTTAGAGGAAAACAGCGTTGGAGCCACACAGAGGCTCAGCGTGTTTTGGGCGGATCCCCGCTGAGCCGGTGGCAAGGGGAACTTGCTACTACCAGGGCCCTGGGTTGGGACCCAGTGGAGAGGGCAGGACTGGGTCCCCATGCCCCTCCCAGCCACCTAGCCACCCACCCCTCCCCTGGTCATATGGACTCTGGCCATTGGGCTGCATTGCTCCAATGCTGGGAGCGATTTATATGGACCCTGGCCATTGGGCCACACTGCCTGGACATTTGTGGTGAGTTACACGGACTCCAGTCGCTAGGCCACACTATCCCGCCTGCAAGGGGGGGATATATGGACTCTGGTCACTGGGCCGCACTGCTCGGCTGCTGGGAGTGATTTATATGGACTCTGGCCATTAGGGCACACTATGCCGACTAAGGGATGATCGTGTGGAGGGAGGCTATTAGGCCGCATCAGGCCACCCACAGAGAGGCGAGCACATGAACTTCGGAGTGGCGAGGTTCTGACACCCCATCCCCTCCCTGTCCCCCCACCGCCCCAAAGGGGCAGTGAGGTGCCAGGCCCACCACAGTCACTCTGTGTCACTCGGAAGCCTAAAATGTCTTCTAAGTCAGTGTGAAATGAGGGAAACTGCTACAAGCATGGCTGAGAGCTCTTTTTGTTCAGCATCTCACCCAGTTCAGTCATCACTGAGTCTTGTGAGAACTAGATGGAATGTTGGAATGCAAAGGTTCTGTGGCAGTTGGAATGTGACAGTTGATCAGAGAAGGTGGGAGTAACAGCTCTGTAGGGTAATAAAGAGGTGGTTGTGCCTCCAGCCAGGGGGCAGCTCTGTGCACAAACTTAGGGAAATGTACAAACACGCGTGTTGCTCGCTACAGCACAGTGCATGGAAACAAAAGCCTCAAAATACTACTCCCTACATGGCTTGACTGCCACTCTGTCCCTGGGTATGTATTTACAAAAGAAAACAGCCTAGCAGCCAGCAGGATGATGATAATAGTTGTACATTTATATAGACCTTTTCATTTCCAAGGATCTCAATGTGTTTTAAAACATTTTATAAAAAATCTACACAAGAATAACTTTATTCTCAACTGAAATGCAGCCAACGCTGGGCTGAAATGTGACAGCTGTTTAACAGGAGACAGCAACACAATGAAGCCTCTGAGAACAGGAGTGCAAACTACTTTTCCAGCTGAAAAGAAGTGAAAAATTTAGGGAAGCACAAAGAGAAGGAATTTGAGAGCACAGATGTTAACATCATTTTCTATTAAGAGTTTTCGTGGGCTGTTTATGGCAGCATACTATTAGAACCATGATTTTTGGTCATTTAAATGAGACTGCACTTTCAGCTACACAAAGACTGTGCTGAGGAGTTGGTTTAGTATGTACTCAGAGGGGAAACTGTCACCTACTGCATCATCAACACAACTCTCTAAAGCACCTACAGTGATCACCATTATACTTACCCAAAGTTGCCACTACTTCAAGATTAATGCATTTCCACTTTATTATATAAGACTTGAGCAAAACAGTGCTTACACTAAACATTTCCATCTGTATATAAGCTACTAGCACCTGTTTCACTTTTTAAAACAAGGCCTTTTGCAATGACATGCCTTCCTGTTTAAATTTTATCAGCAATTATACCTGCATTTACCCCTAACTATATTCAGTAACTACTTCTTCCTAAACTGGGATTCCTAGAATATTTTGCATTGCTCATGTTAACATTCTGCCAGGCTGAAACAGTTTATTGAGTTTTAGAACTGAATCAACTAGTTACAATACAAAAGCTGAAAGCATAAATTGCACAGAGGCAAAACAGAAGATAAATACTCCAGACAAGAAAACCTTTCATCCAGTCTGACACTTGTTTGGACATTCACTTGCTAGCAGGTTCCATAACAACAGCCATCATTAGATCACTTTATCATTCACATCAAAAGCAGAAAATCTCACAGCACGGATGGGCTGCATTGTAAATTCTCTCATCTCAAAGACAAGATAAGGCTTTATCCCTCCAGGTTTCTCCTAATTACACTGCTTGATCAGTTCTACCAGCTCATCCATGGCACACAGCCTGTAACATACACTGAATCTTCTGAATCAAGACTGATATACTACATATGCACTATTTTTACACATGCATAACTATCTACTCACTAAATTGATGATCATAGACCAAGTCCAACTAATTGTATGCAAGCCTCAGTGTTGTGAGCTTGATCCCAATTAGCTCTAAAATTTTCTATCACCATGGAAAATTTGATAATAGATTGTCTTGGTTTCCTGCTAGTTTATTGTACAAGTGCTATTGACTGTCATTCAGATTTCAGGAAAGATAGATGATGATGCATCCATAATCTTTATAAATACAGTAGAAGTAAGAATCTTAGATAATGCACAAAGGAATGATATGGACAAAGATTATCAATGCTGAGAAGCAGTGCTTCTCAAATGAGGCCACCGTGGCGACCTGAGGGCACCAGGGGCTTTTCATGTGGCCACAGCCTTCTGGGCGGTGTTGGGAAGGGGTGGGGGCGGGGAGAAGCAAAGCAGAGTTGATTAGTAGACTAGTATAGTTGACACCAGTAGCACTAGTAGAATAACTCCTGGTTTACAGAAGTCTAAATGAAATCAGAATTGGACCTTAAATCTGGGATTTAAAACATTGATGCTGAGAGAATTTATGCCAAGACAGCGACACACATTCACTGCCGTTATTAATGACTAAAACCCAGCAAAAAATAACACTTTTGACAGAAACTTACTAGCTAGCAAGTCTCAAAAAGCAAAAGAAACAACAACAAAAAAGACAAGAACGTGCAAAGCACATTATTTGTTTCTATTCTGTTTAGGTCCAATAAACAATAGAGACAACTGTACATTATTTTTATTATTGAGTTTGCAATAAAAACCTACATTAATAAATTACAATGATTTGGACATGTATATGTGCATATTTATTTGTTTTCCCTAAAGTTAATTAAGTATTTTAGGAAAAATTGTCAGAGGGGCCACCAGCAAGAGTTGGTGGCTGCACTCTGAGGCCACCAAAAAATTTCTTGTGAAACCCCTGGCCTAAAGCATACCAAATGGACCTCAAAGAGGGCCAAATTCTGTTCTCAACTACACACATAACATTAATTGACTTCAACGGAAGTCAGATGAATTCATCTGAGGGCAGAATTTGGCTTTAAAAATTTGTGAATTAAGTTTACTGAGTAAAATTACCTATAGGAAATAAAAAGTGGTATACCTTGACCTTCAGGCTGAAACAAAGTAAACTAAGGTTACCTATAGTCTCCTTTTTATTTTTAGTATGTTACATAAAAACCCTGATTAGTTTGCAGCCTACAGAATTGGTATCTGCAGAGCTAGCTCTAATATGTTTTCATTGAACCTACAGGATAATGTATGCCATTTATTATGCCATTGATTCTGGAAGAGATGTGGCTGTCTCCACTCAGAATGTGTCAAGTAATGCAAGAAAGACAACAAATGGTAAAACAAATACCCCTATAGAGTGAGGCTGGGAACATCCTCTGTTTCTTGGGGTGAAACAACAGAATTTGATTTCATCCTGTAAACTTCTAACTTTAATTTTTTTTTTCAACCAGATATTAAGGGGAGTTTCTACTCTTACTTAACACCAGTAGCACTAGTAGAATCACTCCTGATTTACAGAGGTCTAAATGAAATCAGAATTGGACCTCAAATCTGGGATTTAAAACATTGATGCTGAGAAAGAATTTATGCCAAGACAGCAACACACATTCACTGCAGTTATTAATGACTAAAACCCAGCAAAATATCACGTATCAAGCATGTTTTTCCATGGGGACTGCACATTGATATGGTGGGAATGTTCATGTGCTTCGAAGACCCTGAGAACTATGACTATTGTCATTTTTCAAAGAAGTTATAGAAACACAACAAGTTAGCCCTTCTGAGAAACAGCATGCCAAAGTAATGGACTCTGTCTCAGCAGGAATGATGAATCTTTGTGCAAGCAATCAGGTCAAGGCTGAGAAGATCTTTGCTAAAGGTAAAACAAACTGTAAAAGCAGGTTTCTGGAACACTAGAACAATGGCTGCAATGACAAAAGCTTTGCAGGAGATGAAAGAAATGGATTAATATAATCTTGAAATCCTTGGAGTAAGCAGAAGTCAGTGGGACAGGAATTGATAAAAAGATATTCATAAATGCAATAAAGTCATAACATATTTGAGGAGGCAAAATGGTTACCACCGAGACGGAGTAGCATTAATTATGATTTCCAAAGCTGAAAAAACACTTCGACTGAGGGCCAGTTAACAGCCAACTGCTCCAAACTAGGTTTTAAACATAATACATGAATACATAATACATACAGTGTTTTGCACCAATAGACAACTCTGGTGACGAGATCAAAGATCAGTTCTACAATTGCCTACAAACTCTGGTTGACAATATTCCCAAGCATGACGTTTTCTTAGTAATTGGGGGATTCATCGCCAAAGTTGGGGATGACAACAATGGAGTGGAGAAAGCAATGGGCATTGGTTCCCAAAATCAGAACTGTGAAAGACTGTAGATTCATCATGATTCACCGGAACATCTTGAAGTGTTATTGTATTCCAGTAAATAATTAACTTTACCAAAGCTTTAATTGTACAAACTGCACCTTGATATAAAGTGAACACAGACTAGAATGAATGGTTTAATATAATACTGGTATCAAACAAGGATGCATTCTCTCACCCCTCCTGTTGGGCATTGATATTTACTTTGTTATGAGTGTAGATGAATACAACACAAGCATCACATAGTTTAACATACTAGAAGCTTTTGATTTTGCTGATGACATAGCTCTTCTAAATGACAACTCAAACAACACGCAAGCAAAGACTGAAAGACTGTTTAGCATTGCACAAAAGACAGGCTTCGTAAGTAGTTATGGAAAAAAAAGCAAGCTAATGAAAACTCCAGCAACTCATAACTCAGACTTTAGGTTAGAAGGCAAAGAAATATAGGAGGTGTCAATTCACATACTCTGGCACTAACATGCATACCAGTGGGGATATTCATAATAAAATAATTTTACAAATAATGTTGTAACTGCATCCACCAACTTTAACAAAATGTGATCATCAAAAATCTACAACTTAAAAACCAAACTGTGAAACTTCAACTCAAATGTTATTTCCACTTTAATATATGGACGTGAAAGCTGAAAATCCACCAAAGATAGATATATGTCTAAATGCTTTCAAAAGCAAACACCACATTAAAATACTATGTCTTAAATTGAATGAATTTATAAGAAATGCTGAGATTTATCAGAGTTCAACTTTTTATCTCTAAAATTTATCCAGAAAAGAAGATTGAAATATCTGAGATACACATTAAGAATGAAGCCAGAATGTCTGCCATGGCAGATATGCCACATGGGGCAGCTGGAGGAACAAATAAAAGGAACTGACCAAAAGAATCTCTCCACTGAGCAGTACTTAGGGTACATCTTCACTACCCGCCAGATCGGTGGGTAGCAATCAATCTATCAGGGATCGATTTATCGCGTCTCATCTAGATGCGATAAATCGATCCCCGAACGCGCTCCCATCGACTTTGGAACTCCACCAGGGCAAGAGACGGAAGCGGAGTCAATAGGGGAGCTGCGGCCATCAATCCCAAGCCATGAGGATGGGAGGTAAGTTGATCTAAGAGACATCGATTTCGGTTACGCTATTCTCGTAGCTGAAGTTGCGTATCTTAGATCGATTTCCCCCCCCCCCCGCCATCCCCAGTGTAGGCTAGCCCTTAGAGAGGGAAAATTTATGGTACTTAACAATAAAGAGGTCATGCAAAGAGTGACCCAGGACAGACAGGAATAGTGGAGCCTGGTTTGTGCCGTAGGCAACATTTGACATCATGAGGATTCAGAGATTCAGATAAAACACTTCTGCCAAACAAATTATTATTTGATCAATTTAGTCACTAGTTAAAGCATTCTCTGCTTTCTGAAAGCTAATAACAATGAGTTGGACATTTACATTGTACTATGAAAAAATATTGATGTTAATGAATGCCCCAAAATAATTGTCTATACTTCATAAAATTATAAAAGCAAGAGATGGAATAGACAAATTAGAATATCCAGTCCATCTCCCTGTCAATGCAGGATGGTTTCCTTTACCAGTGTTACCAGAGCTTCAAGTGGTAAGGTTTCTACCACTTCCCTTGGAAAACTGTTCCACAAATTTGATATATCTCACTGGCATTCAGTCAAAATTTTCCCTTTCCACTACTCATAATCATGTATCTTTACCCTCAGTATTTACTTTATTTAGACATTTGTAAACTAGTGACAGGTAACTTCCTAATCATTATTCATCCAAGCTCTGTATAATTAGCTTTTAATTTTTTCCTTCTAGGACAGTTCCTCTAGTCCTTGATCACTTATAGTTTGCCGATTTGTAAAGAGAGAAATTATTACATTGAATCACAGGGCAGGGATGTATCTGCACATTAATACCAAAATTTGCTTTGACATTTTTGCAGACTATTCAACTGCAAACTCATTGTTGCTCATTGTCATTCTTAGGTCAGCAGACTTTTTCCTTCCCACTGAGTAAGTATTTTTCAGATTGAAGAATTTTAGAAATGTAGGGCCAGAAGGGACCTCAAGAAGTATCTAGTCCATCCCCTCCTACTGAGGTAGGATTAAATATAACTAGACCATTCTTGACAGGTCTTTGTCTAACCTGTTCTTACAAATCTTCAGTGATGAGGATTCCACAACCTCTCTAGGTATATCGTTCCAGCTTAATTATCCTTATTGTTAGAAATCCTTTATTGAAACTAAACCAATTACTTTTTGTCTTACCTCTACTGGAGATGGAGAACAATTGATCACTGTCCTCTTTATGACAGCCTGTTACATATGTGAAGATTGTTATCATGTCCCCCCTCAGTTTTCTCTAAGCATGGTCAGCTATTTCAACATTTCATCATAGGTCATGTTTTCTTAACCTCTTATCATTTATGTTGCTCTCCTCTGGACTCTCTCCAGTTTGTTCACATCTTTCTTAAAGAGCAGTGCTCAAAACTGGACACCGTATTCCAGCTGCTTTTTATTAATGAGAATGTAACTTTGGTGTTTTCTGTTAATGTTTCTAATTTCTCTTGGTCCTTTTGTATTATTGTAGTTGGTGAATTTTTAGTATCTTCCCATTGCATCTTATTTGCTAGATTTCTTCATTTCCCAAAAATTGCTTTCTTGAAATATAATATCTATGAATTGCTATAGTCAGTGATCCCATTCCTTACTATGCAGAATTCAAGTAGCTCACGGTTCCAAGCTTCCCATTATTCTCACTTTCTCTATTAGTTCTCCTTACCAGTGAATAGAAAATCCAAGATGGCTTCTCATCTACTTGTATATGTTCTTTCTGAGTCATAAAGTTGTCTTGTGAATAACTAAGGCGTTTTTCAATGTAGCCCAGCTGAAATCTGAACAGATAAAATTCCCCCACAGCGGCTTACAATTTAGGATACCCTGAAGATTAGCTCAGGGATGTTCAGTTCCCACTCTGGGTAATCCATAGAAGATGCCCATATGTGTTTTTCCTGTTCTCTATTCTATTGGGCCACATGCCCACTGCCACACATTCCTGTCTACTCTCAGGGGTACACAAATAGACACCAAGGGTGAAACCTAGCCCCGATGAAGTCAATGGCAAACCTCCCATTGCTTTTAATGGGGCCAGATTTAGACCCCATAGAGCAGAAGTTAGACACATCCTTAATATCCACAGCGATTTGTAGCACAGTCGGTGCGGCTGTGCTACAAATACATCACAAAGTTGGCAAAGCTTCACAATGGGGGCTGTTGGAATCCAAAAACAGGTGGTGGTTTCAGCCAACTCTAATGAATTTTGATGCTATAGAAATAACAGCCCAGATGCAAATTTATTTGTATAAAAATAATTTTCATTTAATCAGTCATTTGTGAGATACAGAACTATCAATGGTTTGCCAAGCACTAGAGCAAAACTTGCTGATAATGTCATTTAAAATGAATGAGTTTTGCAGACTGCTAATGCTTAATATGAATGTCTTTTTTTTCTTTCTTTTTTTGAAAACAAAATGTTTTGTGATAGCTAAGATATTTGCATCTGAAAGATAGATAGCAGGGCACAGCAGCTGAGCTTTGTGTTATTTAGATCGTACCAAATGAGTTTCATACTCAAGTGAATGTAAAGTTTATATGGTGGTAATAATTGTCATGGAAGGCAAGAGCCTGGCTGGAGAAAACTAGAGAGAAAGAAAAGGATCCTGTCACTCCTACTTTCCTCCTTTCCTTCTTTTATGCCTTGATCTCACTGAATTTGCTTGCTCATCTCTCCTCATTCCTTATCTCTCTCTAGTTCTTTTTGTGGTACCAGAGTGCTGCACATCTGCAAACCAGTAGAGCACTCCACTCACCTGGAAACACAAGGCCAGAGTACTAAACAAAACAAGGACTAGTCTCTGAATTCATGCTCAATTCCCATCTGATCATGAAATAAGGGCAAGAAACAGATGGCTGAGAATAGCCTGAATAAGCAACAGAGGACAAGAGAAGCTGGGAGGAGACATGGTTAGGGTAATGAAGTGGAAGATATGTGGCATACTTCTGCTTCAAGTGGTAATTGTGGCAGGTCTAGTATAATCTCGGAGGCAGCAGGCCGATGGTCACTATTGCCCATTGGAGTTCACTTTTTTTAACCCAAATGGAAAATGGTTTTCTGTATAAACTAAAAAGAGAATGGGCCAAATTCATCACTAGTGTAACTGCAGTGATTTCAGTTGAGTTACAGGGGAAATAGATTCTGCCCATGATTTGTAAGTAGGAAAAAGTTTTTTAGTTGTACAAATTTAGAGAACTCCACAATGGATGCTACCCTCTTTTCTCTGTATCACCTGCTTCTCTGTAACGGACACATACTGCTCATTTTTTGTCTGAGCAAAGACTGCTTTATAGTAGAACATCCTTATATTTTTTTAGCTTATGGCTACCCAATGAGCCATAATGGTTCCATAACCAGTCTGTTAGTATTTTGAGTAAGTTAGCTGCTTTAACAGTTGTTCAGGGTGACTGCTTTTCTACTTTCAGACTCAGAAAATTGGATATTATATCCCCGCCCAAAGTTGTTCACACATTTTAATTACAGCAGTGATTCTCAAACTTTTGTACTGGTGACCCTTTTCACATAGCAAGCCTCTGAGTGTGACCCCCCCCCCTTATAAATTAAAAACACTTTTTATATATATATATAAACCACCATTATAAATAGTGGAGGAAAAGCAGGGTTTGTGGTGGAGGTTGACAGCTCCCCCATGTAATAACCTCGTGACCCCCTCAGAGGTCCTAACCCCCAGTTTGAGAATCCCTGTATAAAAGTGAAATGCATAATATAAAGAAGGTATTTATAATTGATTTCAGTACAGTTGAAAGTCTGAATGCCATACCTTCACATAAAACAAAGCTGTATAATGAAAATCCTTATGGAAACAGAGGCAGAGATATGGGGAAATAATGGTCTAGAATGAATTTGGTCCTTCCCCTCTACCCGCAGCCTGAGTGGTTAACTGTCTACATATGTACCCTCTAACCAGCCACTGTAAATTTGGGCAATGGTAACCACTGATCTGACTGAGGAACAGAAAATACTTTTTGTTTCTTTAGAGGATTACATTGCCAATCCTCAGTTTCTCTCAAGATACGTAATAACAGCCAGGGGATCTAGCCTGTCAGAAAGACATCTATTATCAGGGTTATTTCATCATCTTTAAGACATCAGATAATGGACTAGCTTTAGGATGGGTGCTGTGGAGTGGTACACATACCCAAATTTACATTTGAGGGATTGGATTACACCATGGAGAAGATGGCAAACCTTGTTCTTCTGAGAGAAAAAGGAATATGGTGGAACTGCATCTGTGGTCATAGTCTGAGAATCCTTGGAAGCACATCTACGTGGTCCTTTCAAGGATGATGCATAATTGAAGTGGTCAGAGATCTGTTGAAATGGTCAACTGCTAGTAAGCAACAATGGACCTCAGTTTTGCCTCTTACTATTATGAGGCTGAATGGAGTGTGTCACACCCAACCAG
Organism: Trachemys scripta elegans; assembly: GCF_013100865.1. Lineage (NCBI taxonomy): Eukaryota > Metazoa > Chordata > Testudines > Emydidae > Trachemys > Trachemys scripta. The sequence goes on along the minus strand of NC_048306.1, from coordinate 28,516,996 downwards.
CACAGTACCATTCAGTGAAAAGTAAGCTTTGTGTAAACAATGAAATTAGCTTAGAGGCAGAGGTGAAAGTAAGCCGGTCCGGTCTGGTACAGCGTACCGGCAAAAGCCAGTATGCCGTGCCAGACTGGACCGGCTTCCGTGGCGGTGATTTAAAGGGCCCAGGGCTCCAGCTGCTGCGGGAGCCCTGGGCCCTTTAAAGCGTTGCCAGAGCTCTGGCAGCTGTGCTCAGGCAGGGATTTAAAGGGCCCGGTGCTCCAGCCGGGCTCCCGCAGTGATTTAAAGGGCCCGGAGCTTCACAGCGGCCAGAGCCCCGGGCCCTTTAATTCGCCCCTGAGCTCCCAGCCGCCTCTGCTGCTGGTAGCTCCGGGGTGATTTAATGGCCCTGGTGCTCCCAGCCACAACCAGAGCCCCAGGGCCTTTAAATCTTGAAAGGCCACGCCGCTTCCGGTTGAGGCCACGCCCCCGCTCAAGACTCCAGCGTACCGTTAAGTCCTTTAAGTTACTTTCACCCCTGCTTAGAGGTCTTCAGTGGGAAGATAATTTGTACATAATTTACACTTTCTGCAGTGAGGAGGGCCATATAAGAACCTGGATAGATTGTTATCTTAACAAAAGACAACTCCTGCCATTACAAAGGAGTCTTCAACATTTCTAATGGTTGGATGACATTCATGTACTTGTTTTTGATATACTGAAACTACAGAGGATGACACAGGTATCACAACAATGAACAGATATTAAATGGTACAAGAATAGTGTCAAGGCTGATTCCCCACTCTGGCACTTCAAGTTCAGAAGGTGGGGGCCCGCAAGGATTTTAAAAATTAATACTTGCTACTCCAGGCTCGTATTAACCCCCCAAGGTTACAGCTTTTCTCTGATCTTGGCTTGGTAAACATTGCCACCACCCAAGTAAAAAACTGCCTCTTGCAAATCCTGGAAAAATTCACTTGGGAAGTTTTCCCTGAGGCCCCTCGGCTTTTCCACCCCTCCCTCAGGGAAGCTGAGAGAGAAAACAACTAAAACGGAAACCCAGCTATTGCCACCAGCTAATTGAAAAACATGCACAGACCTTTTAAGACACAAAACCAATCAGGTTCTTTAAAAGGGTACATTTTATTAGAAACAAAAAGAAAGAAAATACAACTGGAACTTAGGCTTTTGCTAGATTTTAAAAGAGCAATTTCAAAAATTAAGCACCCAAAATAGCTTTCTTGGGGGGTTTAGCTTAAAGGTTACAAGCAAGCAAAAGCATCTGGGGTTAGCACAGAGAAATCCACAAGCCTTACAGAAAATAAAAGAAATAACCCTAATCGCATCTATCTAAACATTCCCTGTCCCAATGAATTCTTCTAGGTATGGACAATGAATTTTCATACCTGGTTCAAACTTTACACAGCATTTCAGCTGCACCCATCTCTTCTGCCCAGAGAGATCAACAGAGACAAAAGGAAAGTTTTTTTTTCCCATTTTAAAAAGTTCTAGCCTTCCCCTTGTCTCTTTTGGTCAAGTGTTTACCTGGGGGACTTTTTAACCCTTTACAGGTAAAGCAAGCAGCCACCTAGAGGGACTTTATAGCTAACTGGCTGGCTGGGTGTCCATAAAAGGGAGCTACCCTCATCCCCTTCATTTATCACAAATGGTGAGGAGATTTTGATGGATTTGTAGAAACATCTATTACACCTTTACAAAAATAATAAACTAAAAATTCAAGAGTTTAAAAGCAAGAATTTGTGACTGAATCAAAATTCAAAGATGGCCAGTACACTGCTGCCATGTGAAATTCATAAGCACAACACTTTGAGCTAAGTGCTTCTTTTTATGTTTTTAAACATCTTAAAGCAAAAAATAAGTCAAGAGGAAGGGAAAGCCAAGCAGAACAATTTCCAGGCAGGAATCCTGACCTGGCTTCACCTCTGAGTGACCAGAATCTCCTTCTTTCCCAGGATAACATCCCTGCGACTCCCCAAATCTACAAAAAATTAGCCAATCCCCAGATAACATTCAGAGTGAAAGAGGCAGACCTCTTCATGGTACACAGAAGGCTAGAGTAAAGGCTATTCTGTCCATGCGTCTGAATCTATTCTGTAAAGTCACTGTACAATGAGTTTTCATTTCAATAAACCATTCACAGAATAGCTAGAAAGTGCTATATCTCTTTTATAACTCATACTTATTGGAAAGCAGTTGGTTGAGAATTTGAATAGAAAACCATATCAAGCATTGCATTGGCTTCTGGATGCACCTGTGGGGAATTGCTTAATCAGGAATAATTTTATTTTGGTACATCACTGTAGCACTTCACAAACACAGCCTTACAATTTGTCACACTTTCTTTATCCTGTGCTAATGCTCATGGAAGCCCCATCTTTGCACACCTGGAACAAAGAAAAGTTTCAGACTTAATTAAAAAGCTGAAACTTCAGAAGAGATATTTAGTAGCTCTGAACAGAACTGCAAGTCCCACTCCTGCAGGCTTCGTAGGTCAGGAGTCATCAACAAGACTGAAGTTAGAAGGGCACATTGTTAATACTATTTCTTACCTTTGTTTTTTTTTTTTTTTGTTTTTGTTTTTTGTTTGTTTGTTTTTTTGTTTTTTTTGCTGCTAGGTCCAGTGTGGGGTTGTATTACCCAGCAAGATACCTCAGGCTAAATTCTAAGATCATTCAGTTTTACTCCCCAACTGGCATATATTGGTACTGAAAAGCAGTGTTTGTTGTGCACAGACATGCCTTATGCACAGGCATCCAGTGTCCCCTATCACTGCACATGCAGCTTTATGTACCTGCTCCTGACAGAAATAATCAAGCTTTCACTTGAGTTAAGACATTTACATGCCAAGCCACATGGATCATACACGAGGAACCATAGTCTATGTACCTGAAAATACTGTGAGGGTCTACTCCTGAGGATGAATTGGAGACCGCTTCTCCGTGAAATCTGAGCTAGTCAGAATTGCCTCACACGCCCCTTATTTCTCCATGACTTTTTTGGCATGCACATTGGTACAAATGCCACCCAGAATGGAGTTCTCCTGTAGAGCAACTTGTTTCTAATACTGACTTACAAACCAAGTAACCAGAAATACTGTACTATTAAACTATAAAAGAACCCACTTTCTCTTACACCTCCTCCTCTGAGAATCAGACTGTTATAAACCTATTCTAAAAATAAGTGTCAGGTGTTACATGTAGATTCTGAATGTTACTGTACCTGTGCCAATCTCATTCCTGCCAAAACATTCTCCCACCCAGTTGTAAAGAAAGGAACAGAATCTGTTAGTGACTCAGAGTCATGGGTTAGAGGGGGAAGATAGTGTCTCCAACACTATACCGATGAAAGAGCATTAGTGTGATACTCTCATTCTTTACCACTCTATATGCCAGATAGCAGTGTATGCTACTGTGGATCCCTCTGTACTTCCTTGAGTATGAGCTGCCTTATTTAGTGTGGTTTTCAAGGTCCAAGTTTGAATTCTGAACCCAATTTCTCCACCTGAAGTAACAGTGCAACAGGGAGAGGTATAGGGGGTGGCCTCTTAGGACTCTGCTGTATTATCCAAAGTGACCAAAATTGTAAGGAAGAAGATGTGTCATGTATAACATGAGTCATGTGCGGGGTAAGATTACAGAGCGAAAAACAAGTTATTCTAGAGATGCATGCTAATCATGGATCTGGCTGCCTATTCAGATGTCTGTTCAGATTCCAAACAATGGACAGATTTTTTAATTATAGATAATAACCTACTAAAAGTGAGTAACATTTGGCAACTGTTAATAGAGGCATATTCCAACAACTAATATTCCTTTCTGCAAACAGTCGCATTTTACTATAAGTAATCTGAATTTATGTTTTACAAAATGAGGAAATTAGAGAATTTAGCAGTAAATCTGCTGGTACTATTTAGGGAGCATTTAATTTGCTAGTGCTACATTTCTTTATGCAGTTAGTGCAAATTTACAGTTTTCTCTGGGGAGGTATATAAACCAGTTTCTATTTGCTAGGTCCTAGAAAAAAATGGTGGTGTGATATAGGTGCAGAAACATCTCAACAATATTGAAAATTGCTCTGAATTTAAACATGGATATAGCACTGAGAATGCCCCAGTCAGTCTTGAATGATCCACTTGTCACGACTCAGAGGGAAGGATAGAGCAGAATGTGGCTGTGTGTTCTTAGGGAAGGTGGAGAAGGGAGGAGGGGATTCAGTCGACCAGCTGTTTTGCTGTCTCACTGACTGCCTGCTGTTATATAGACTTGAATTCAAAGTGATGCTTTTAATATTTAAAGCCTTGAATGTACTGGGTCTTAATTATCTTGTCAGTCTTCTGACACGCTCTGTACCATCTTGCCCTTTTAGATTAAAAGGAACAGGGCTTTTGGTCGCAGGGTTAGTAGGAGTAGAATGGGTATATTTTTGTTTCTGTTGCTCAGTATCTGCAGAGAATGCCCTGCCTTCTGATCTCAGAAAGGCTGTCATTTTAGCTTCTTATAACAAGACATTAAGACTTTATTTCTTAAGGCATTTAGCACAGTGTAGTGATTTTGCTTTTAAATATTTTCTCCGTGATTTTGCTAGGTTTTAACTGGAGTTTTAAATGCTATGTGTAGTATCTATCCATGTACGGTACCAATGATGAATAAGCACCATGCACATACATATTTTACTGCTCTAATTTCTATTTAATACAGAATACCAATGTTTTCAATCTCCTTAGAGTAAAATATTACAAAACCATAACATACCTCTCTGATGTTTTGGCCAACCACTTTTAGACATACTAATAACCAAGAATTAAACAAAAAAACTTAGAAGAGGGAGAATTAAAAGATATTGATGTTCCTCAGACCACCCCACACACTTTTATTCATCCTGGAAGGATAACTCACTTACCTGCACATCAAAAATTCTCTGGGGAAAAATTTCAAGACTTCTTTTCCTAAGGAGCTGTAGGCTGAGCTCCTGAATTTCCAGATTATAGTCTCAAAATTTTATTAATCTAGACTGTTTTATATTTTCTCCTTCTCAGGCTGTTCCCCCTATCATCCAGCTATTTCAAACTGGGTGCCTTGCAGCATTGTCTGAAATGCCAATTCACAAAGGCCTCAATTTAAACTGCCACTGCATTTGGGAATGTCCTTTCATATTGGTATTCTGGAAGGAAAGACCATGAAATCTGAAGCAGAAAACCAGATCTGGTTTGGGCCTGGCATTGTATGTATTAAGGATGAAGTTCATACATGTGCTGAGGGCCAACACGAGGCCTAGTTTGAGGGCTTAAGTGGGGCATAGTCTTGGTGCAGGCCCTTTGTCCAAGATTGAATTTCACCTTAAATCCCACCTTCTTGTCACAATATAAAGTTCATAATCCTTTTTCCTTGATGGGTGAAAATTTAGTTCTCAGCAGTCTTGCCCACAGTCCCTACCTCTTTCTATTATGATCTTGGGCTTGACCCTCAGACTCCTGCATCCCCTTTTCACTTTCTATTATTCAATCCCTTAGTTCTGTCAACAGGAGGGTGGAGGGATTTCCACTGGAGGATAAACCTAGACCTCAAATCATAATAAATATTGCTTTTCTTTAATTATCTTACCTGATTCTGATTCTCAGACAACTGTCAAAAACTGCTGTAGGTGTGTTATAGGAAATAATCCTGCACTGGTAAAGGTCAATTTAGGTGGCATATTGGGTATTTTCCATCTTCATTACTATGATTTATAATTCTGTGACAGTATTCTATAACCCAGGGTAGGTAGTCCCAATCAATGCCTACACTTACTGTATATATAGGACCCCAATCTGTACTCTTTAGCTTCTCCCATTAAGTAAACCAATTCTTAAAAAAGAGAAAGCATTTGTGCTTTGGTTCAATTCACTGATAATCAGAAACTCTAGTTTAATTGTTCTATGAGGATGAAGGATTTAGCAATGAGGCCAGATTACTCATCAGAGTCTTGTATTTATAGTGACCAACCCTTGCTGTGATTTCACTATAATAATATTTTTAAAAAACTTACAATTATGATTGGCAAGAAAACATAGGGATTCTTAGCAACATTTAATAGATTAGTTGTTGCAAAAGGATTATTGCCAAAAATCATTAGATGCAGTTTTAAACCACTAAGAGGAGTCAGAGAGGAATTTTGGACAGTTCTGGCTCAACTCAAATTTTTCCAATGATGAGTCAGAAATTGAAATGGGGAAATAGTGGGACTTGGTTATCCCAAAGGTTCCTTGGGAGCCATAACAATAAATTGATTGTTTGTTTCACTTTTGAAATTGGTGAGCCTGCAAGGGCAATGATGAGACACTTATTTAAGTTTCTGCTTGAAAATCCAGCACTAATTCTAAGGAAGTCTGTGCTTGTGGGCGCTCTCTTCTTTTCCAAATCTGTTTGTCTACAGGATGAATTGAAAGCATGGGGTGAACCCCTCATTTTTGTAAATAATATGTGCACCAAGGTTATCCACTCAAGTATCAGATTATGTTTCTTGAAGTAGAGTTCTTGAAATATGGGATTTAGGGGGGAAAGGCTAAGTATCATCCAGCTCAGTGCATGCAAGGCTGCTTTTGTGGCCGATCATAATATTTAGCAGAGTACCTCCAACATGCTTTAAGATTTTACATATTGCATTTGGTAAATGTGGGAGACTCACTGTTTCTGACATGTTGCTACAAGCAGGTAGTGATTTAATGAAAAGCAAAAAGACTGAAAAGGGGTTTGCCAGATCCCTGTGTGATGTGAATGTTAACAAGCACAGTCACGTCATCAGCATCCCTGCTCTTCACCCCTCCCTCCCATCTTTCCTCTCTCTTTTATGAGCCAGCTTGAAATCAGGGAATTACATGCTAAGGAAAACCCTTCAGATAAACATATAATTATTCTGAACAGGATCAATGCAGCACAGTTAATCAGTTTACCAACTGAATTAATTTTTATTTTTTTCATGTCTGCATCTCCTGTGGAGAATGGAGAAATTCAAGATTTAAGGGAAAAAATTGGTTGCATTTGTGAAATGGTATTTATATCTGAGCATTCATTATGAAAGGAACCTCTACTGCAGGCTGTTTTGGCAGACAAACATTACTTTCAATCAGCAGGACTTTGAATAGCTGACGCCATGTGAAGTTATTGCTAAAGGTACACTTAAGAAATAGCTGATTTCCTATTTTAATTTCCAGCTGTTTAATAACATCCCATTCTCCTCAGAGCCCCAACTATTTGTTTTTGTTTTATGAAAACAGTGAATTGTTGTGTAGAAGCTTAAATTTATTTGCACAATATGCCAATTAGATACAAAAACGTTTTAAAGAAACTAATGCAAACTACTTAATTCAGGAAGCACAGGAAGCCTCAGAGCTGTTATTTTAAAATCTAGGTAATAACCCTTTTGTATTTTATTTAAAAATTTAAAATTAAGCAGCCTGAATTTTATAGTTATAAGTGCAATAGAGATTCAGAAGTACAACTTGCAGACACCAAAACTATTTTCGGTATAGGGCTAGTGTCAGTCTTTCATTGCGCTATTTACATACATATGAAAATGGGTGACTTTTCAGTTTAGAAGTGTACTTGTGATAAAACGTGGACTTATCTGCAAAGCTTCATTGGATTGTACAGTAAATAGAGGTGCTGATTGTTAATAGGTTAAAATGCATTAGAAGCCTCCAGGTAGTAGCATTACAGGAGTAAGCATTAAGGTACACTTTGCCACCGAGTACTCATTTTAATATGCTCAGTTTTCACATAGCTAAACAGAAAAAAAATACATGAGAACAATTATGAAACCATGTTGTTTAACATATTTTACATTCTACAATGCTTGTGGAAAATATTTTGCCCAACATTGTGACCAAAGAATTTAAATAAAATGAGGTAAAGATCACCCTCTTATATTAATGTTTTCAGTCCACAGAGATATATTATTCCAATGAAAATATTTGCTTTTGGTAAGAAAACAATACACATCAGGATAAATAAAGCATCAATGATTTGTGTGAGAAAAAAGAAAGTGAAATACATTTGAAATACGGAAATAATTGAATCAAGAGTAATAGAAAAAACTCACTACAAATACCAAAAAATATTTTTTTCAAAATCACACATACCAATCCTTCTTTGAAAATACCTCTTTTTTTTTAAAGCCACTACTTCTATGATCTATGTGTTAATCCTCTCAGAATATGTGTGTGTATCCTAAAGGCAAATTCAATAATACAAAGCTATCCAGAGTCCTCATTGCCAGATCCAGAACAAGCTTCAAAAATCAGTTTCTCAAGTCTTTCACAGCCTTCCCTGGGCGTCCACAATGTGAAATCCAGACAGTCTATTATTGACAGTCTGTTCCTAAGGAAGAATCCATCTATAAATACAAGATGCCACCTTACTATAATGCTGTTCCTGAGAGGCCATTAATTTATACATTGTGGCAAGTAATGCCTCTTAAAGGGAAGGAACAGAAGGATTGTCCTTGGGTTGCAATTCAGGGCATGGCTACCTCTTACAACAGTATGACATAGCGTGAGATGCACTGTGGGTATTCAAGTGTCTTAAAATATTAACATCAATTTTGTGGCTTTCTTCCATGACCTCTTATATTACTCTGATGTTGCTGATACTCAGCACAAATTAGTTTGCAAAATTCATTAGCTGATTTAAAAATAAAGTTTCAGTAGCTGCAATGAAAGTTATAAAAGACACAAATGCCTCTTACTGTGGTCACCTTACTGTGAAATGTGTTGTGACTAACAATCTTTAATATTTAACATTGTTGTATTCAGTGTTGTAGCCATGCTGGTCCCAGGATATTAGCAAGATAAGGTGGGTGAGGTAATATCTTCTATTGGACCAACTTCTGTTAGTGAGAGAGACAAGCTTTTGAGGTTACACAGACTCCAGACCTGAAGAAGAGCTCTGTGTAAGCTCAAAAGCTTGAATTTCTCACCCACCTTATCTCTTTAATATTTAAATTAATTAAGAATGTAAAGGGCAAATGGGGTACATTTTTACAGAGTCTGATTACTGAACACTATGTTAAAATGCTACAGTTGTAATGTGTTGCTTTCTGTAGTCGAGGTTAAATTCTACCTTCAGAACACAGTGATTTTACTGCAAATGTCACAGAGAGGTGGTGTTATAATAGGGGTAGTTATGATGTGGTTTCATGGAACTGGGAGCCAGGCTATATCAGTTTGGGGTACTAGTAATAGTTAAATTCCACATCTAGGTCCTTGTTAAAATTCTAACTTCTGATCCTTTTTAAATAAATACATTTAAGCAAGAGGTGCAGAATATGTCACAATATAAGTAGCTAAGTTGTCGTGTCAGGCTTTGTCATGTGAGCATTTTCGGAGGTAAATCCTTCAGTGTGGGTGATTCATATAGATAAGTTATATATCACTTGAACACCACTAGCAGTCTGCAGCTTCATCCTGACTAATGTATTAAAATCTATTTAGCAGAATAACTATACCTAGTGAAACTGCTACATGGCATACAAAAGAAGCTACAATGCAACAGTGACAATGATGAACTCAATTGTAGTAAAGTTAGGGATTTCCAGCTGATTTTGAACTAATTGTTACCATATTACATTGTCAGCTATGATATTGTATTTGTTAGAACCCTTTTCTTTGACTACATGAGGCGTTCAATAATATCTGAAGCACATATTTGTACAGGGCAAATATTAAGGTAAAATATGGTAGTGTAATACTTGTTTGGTAATGATACACACGTAGCTTACATTATCTTCATGCACACAGTACTCATATTACCAAAGAAAATCCCTCAATTCTATACACATTTCAGTCATCGATGCACTATACTTATTTATATTTGAATTCACAAAACCAGGCAAATGTTACATGAGGATACCCCAATGTTTCTTGTGTGATATGTGACATGCAGTCTATATATAAAAATACTGGCAGACATAGCAGGTTTTAAGATATATAAAATGTCCCCCATCAAACAGGCAATTTAATATTGGGAGACTACATGGTGAACATCTGAATGGCACATTCAAAAAAAATCTCCTGTTTGTATGCACTAAAACTATTTGCTCATTGTGGAAAAGTTGCTGATGCTACTGTCATAGTCTGTTACCCAAGATGTAGTCAGATTATATCAAAAGGATGAAGAGGTAACAGGGAATATTCTGAAATGCAGCAACAAGTATTATTTAAATATTACTAGTTGCATTACATTACAACTTAACTCATAATTTTAGATACCATAACATTCTCTGCGACTTTTTAACCTTTTAAATACTGGCAAAGATCTATATAATCAGATTCTTCTTTTCACCAGCACCAGCGTATGATTTCAATTAATGTAATTGGGCTATCAATCATATATCGGGTGATTTCAAGATCCATCCTTGCTGACTGGTTTATGATAATTAGCCTCTCAACTAGCCTGAGCTGAAGACACCTGAGAAACAAACGACATGCATTTCCATAGATGCCATCTGCCTTATGATACTGTATGGTTGTAGAGAGAGTAGGGTGTTTACAATTGTAAGATAAGTGACGATCACTTAGCCCAGTTTCAGTTAACTGTGAAGATATATTTCAGCATCATTAAATCAAAGCCAGTCACAGTTATGAATGTGAAGGCTTTAAAGAAAACTACAGCCATCCAGTTTAACCCTATAATATATTTAAAATCCCATTACAGAAAACATATATTCACAGATACCTTAACCATAAAAATTGCAGCTATTTCCCATACATAATGGGAGAGCATTTTATAGCAGAAATTAGTTGGTCTGTGAGACCAACACCTCATTAGAAACTGTATAACTATGGTAATGTATGTGCTATGTAAACACACTTTTTCCTATTCAGGAGAAATTTAAAACACTTATCACAAACAATTCTTCACTCTTCAATCCAAATCAATCTGTTTGCAATACAGCAGAGCACCACAAAAGAAAATATTTCCCATCTTATTTCTGTGTTTATGAAACTACAAATGTGCAGGGAAATCATAATCCCTGTCAAGTTATCTTGCTGGGGAAACTCTTCTAAGCTGTTCACAGACAAGCAGCTCTTCTCATTTCCTCTTGCACTCTCCATATATGGCAAAGACTGCACTGTCCACGGTACTAGTGATTGTCAGAGAAGCGTTTGCATTATACAAAACATAGAGATACTAACAAGAGAAGCTGGGAAGCCTGCACAAATCAGGATATAATAAAAGAATCAGAATTCCATAGTTCGGTCACTGGTATCTTGCCTTCTCTGTGTATCACCCTAAAAACTACACACGAGTGCTGCATACATGCACAACCACTGCATGAAGTCACCTGATATGAGCAAAAGAAAGCTAATCAGGGAAAATTTAAAGACAACCAAACATAATATCATCACGCTGCAAGGCATAATGGAGTCTTAAGGCACAAACACTATAGTTATGCCTGCATTTATCCACAAATGCATTAGATCACTACTCAGTTCTCAGCAGAGATTCCAACAGCATGTTTTGCAGCTCATACCAGGTTTGTGTTCAGTCAGAGCTCTGAGAACTGTTGTATCAAACAGCATATGGATTTTTAGAACTAAACTAACTCTTGACAAAATAAAGAATACAGAAGCAGAAATGTAAATTTCAGAGTCAAAGCATAGATAATACATGGTAATAAATGATCGTACCTTTCATCCAATCCACTACTTGCTTGGGCGTCCACTTGCTAATAGGTTCCATAACGAGAGCCATCATCAGATCACTTTATCATTCACACCAAAATCAGAAAAAGACTGGGGAAAATCTATCAGCGCATGGCCGGGATGAGAGAGCTGTAGGATTTTACAATGCAGTCCAAAGACGAGATGATGCTTTGTCCCTCCAGCTTTCTCCTGCACTGATTCAGTAATGTATAAAATTACACTGCTTGATCAGCTCTAGCACCTCCCCCACTGCACACAGCCTGCAACACAGTGGAGCACACTGAATCAGGAAATGGTGCAGTATGTATATACTTACTTACAAAAGCCTATACCCAATGATCTACTTATTAGACTGATATGAAATTATAGTGCTCTAAGAGCAATTGAGGCTCACGTTATTCCAAACTCACAGCTTTATGGAGCTTGATTCCAATCAGCTCTGGGATCTTCATAAGGGGGAAATATCACTACTGTAACTTGATAACAGATTGTCTTGGCTTTATTGTAAATATGCTAACTGTCGTTCAAATTAAAGAGAAGATAGAAATATCATAATATCACTTGGCATCTGGCAAAATACTGACCATCTCTATCTTTACCATACAAAATGTTGCTGGAATCTTATAATATATAATCATGTAATTCAGAATGTCAAACACAGTAGAGGGAGTTTTACCAAGGTAAAACTCACTATCTAAAGAAACATCTTTTTTCTGGCCACATTCAGGGCCAGTACCTTTCCCCCTCTGAGTCTCTCCTTTCTATAGTGAAGGAATGCCAGCCTACCAGGTCCCTTTTTTTTAACCATAATCCGTTAATTCTAATAAAAACAGCCAAAAGGTAGCACTGGAACTATCAGTTAATTCATTCACCTTTTATTGGAGAGAGGAATAATGGTAAAGTTTTGGGACCTTTTAAAAATGATAAAGGTAAGAAGTCTCAATCATGGATTAACCTCACTCAGGTGTGCCAAATGGTGCTTCTCAGGCCCTTTGTATCTCGTATAGCAAATATCCCACATCAATGTGGTTGAATAGGTGCATGCTCTGTCTGATGCTCTGAGATATACTGAGGTACTGCCACACTGGCTAGGAGACTAGCTTAGGCTCCAGGAAGAGTCAAAGAAAGGGACACCTCACCTCTGAGTTTTTCTCTAAGCTCCAGCCCTCTTCTCAGAGATCTTTCATTTTTGATTCCCTTTGCCACATTCAATAGCCTATGAGGGCACATTCATTAATTCCACGCAGCTGGCCTAGTGCTGCCAGCCAGAAAATCCCTGTAGGTTAGGCAACTGAGGTCCTATCTTCAGCTAGAAAGACAGAGGTAAGACCTTCCCTGCTGGGCTGTGGGGAGGGTGTATGCCCTCCCTCATGGCGTGCTATCAGGCTAAGTAAAACAGGCCTATTAGGCAAAAGATTCCATCTCATCAGCATTTTCTTTATTTCTCTTTATAAAGAAAGAATCAAAATAGGAACAAATGCACAATGCTAGGACAGTTTTAGTCCCTTTAAATTATTTTCTCCTCACATGGAACAAGGAACTTTGTTAGCATAAGGAAAATGGTATTCTCTCCAAAGATACTCCATCCCATTGAGTTAAAAACATAAAAAACAGCCATACTGGGCCAGTCCATCTAGCCCAGTATCCTGTCTCTGACAGTGGCCACTGCAAGATGCTTCTGGCAGATGGAGAATTCGAAACACCCAGGACATGAGGTTGCATCCCTGACCATCTTGACTAATAGCCATTGATGGATCAATCAGTCATGAATTTAGCTAATTCTTTTTTGAACCCAGTTATAGTTTTAGCCTTCACAACATCCTATGGCACTGAGTTCCACAGGTTGACTGTGAGTACTTCTTTTAGTTTGTGTTAAACTTGATGCTTATTAATTTTATCATGTGACCCTCTAGTTTTAGTGTTATGTGAAGGGGTGAATAAAACTTTCTTATTCACATTCTCCGCACCGTGCATGATTATATAAACCTCTATCATAATCTCTCACTTAGTCACCTCTTCTCTAAGATGAACTGTCCCAGGCTTTTTAATCTCTTCTTATATGGAAAGCTGTTCCATCCCCCTAATCATTTTTGTTGCCCTTCTCTGCATCTTGTCCAATTCTGCTATATCTTTTTTTTTTTATTTTTTTTTTAGATGGGGTGACCAGAACTGCATGCAGTATTCAAGGTGTGGGTGTACCTTGAATTTATATAATTGCATTATGATATTTTCTGTTTTATTATCTATCGCTTTCCTAGTGGTTTCCAACATTATTAGCTTTATTGACTGCCCCTGCATGTTGAGATGTTTTCAGTGAACTAGCAATGATGACTCACAGATCTTTCTTGAGTGGTAACAGCTAATTTAGACCCCATCATTTTGTATGTATAGTTGGGGTTATATTCTCCAATGTGCATTATTTTGAAGTTATCACCATTGAATTTTATCTGCCACTTTGTTGCCCAGTCACCCAATTTAATGAGATCCTTTTGTAACTCTTTGCAATTGGCTTTGGACTTAACTATTTAAGTAATTTTGTATCTGCAAATTTTTCTACTGTTCACCCTTTTCCAGATAATTTTTTAATATGTTTAACAACACAGGTCCCAGTACAGATCTTTGGGGTGCCCTGCTGTTTACCTCTCTCCATTAAGAAAACTGACCATTTATTCCTACCCTTTGTTTCCTATCTTTTGACCAGTTACTTATCCATGAGAGGACCTTCCCTCTTGTCCAGAGGTGGGCAAACTACGGACCATGTCCGGCCCACGGGACCATCCTGCCCGGCCCCTGAGCTCCTGGCCTGGGAGGCTAGCCCCCGGCCCCTCCCCTGCTGTTCCCCCTCCCTTGCAGCCTCAGGTCGCTCGCTTGCTCCACCGCCAGCGCAATGCTCTGGGCGGCGAGGCTGTGTGCTCCTGGGGCAGCACAGCTGCAGAGCCCGGCCTGACCGGTGGTGTGGCCTGGCGCCACCCAGGCAGTGCGGCTATAGCACTGCCAGCCACCGGTGCTCCAGACAGCACGATAAGGGGGCAGGGAGCAGGGCGGGGGGGTTGGATAGAGGGCAGGGGAGTTCGGGGTGGTGGTCAGGGGATGGGGGTGTGGATAGGGGTTGGGGGGGTTGTGGGCGGGAACAGGGGGTTGAATGGGGGCAGGAGTCCCAGGGGGGCAGTCAGGAAGGAGTGGGGGTTGGATGGGGTGTCAGGGGGCAGGGAGAAGGGATGGTTGGATGGGGCAAGGGTACCGCGGGGGCCATCAGGAATGAAAGGAGGGGTTGGATGGGGTGATGGGGGTCCAAGGGTGGGCAGGGAGCAGGGGTGTGTGGATGGGGCAGGGGTTCCGGGGGGGCTGTCAGGGAACAGGGGGGTTGGATGGGGCAGGAGTCCCGGGGGGGCAGATAGGAAGTGGCTGGGCCAGGACCCCCTCCCCAACCAGCCCTCCATACAATTTACGAAACCCGATGCGGCCCTCAGGCCAAAAAGTTTGCCCACCCCTGCTCTTATAACTGTCTGCTTTACTTAAGAGCCTTTGATGAGAGACCTTGTTAAAGGCTTTCTGAAAGTCCAAGTACACTGGATTGACTGGGTCACTCTTGTCCACATGCTTATTGACTCCCTCAGAGAAATCTAATAGACAGGTAAGGCATGATTTCCTTTTTAAAAAGCCATGTGACTCTTCCCCAAATTATCATGTTTAGCTAAGTGTCTGATAATTCTGTTCTTTACTATAGTTTCACCCAATTTGCTCAGTACTGAAGTCAGGCTTACCAGTCTATAAATCACCTCTGGTGCCTTTTTAAAAAATTAGTTACCCTCCAATCATCTGATACAGAGGCTAATTTAAGCAATAGCATACATACCACAGTTAATAGCTCTGCAATTCCATTTTTGAGTTCCTTCAGAACTCTTGGGTGAATACCATCTGGTCCTGGTGACTTATTACTGTTTAATTTATCATTTTTTTCCAAAACCTCCTGTACTGACACCTGAATCTGGGACAGTTCCTCAGATTTCTCACCTAAAAAGAATGGCTCCAGTGTGCAGATCTCCCCAACATCGTTTGCAGTGAAGACCAATGCAAAGAATTCATTTAGCTTCTCCGTGATGACCCTTGTCATGCTTGAGTCCTCCTTTAGCACCTTGATCGTCCAGTGGCCCCACTGTCTGTTGGGCAGACTTGCAGCATCTAATGTACTTAAAAAAAAATGCTGTTAGTTTTTGTGTCCTTAGCTAGTTCTTAAAATTCTCTCTTGGACTGCCTTACTATACTTTTACACTTGACTTGCCAGAATTTATGCTCCTTTCTATTATCCTTATTAGGATTTGACCTCCATTTTTTAAAGGATGCCTTTTTGCCTCTAACTGCCTCTTTTACTCTACTGATTAGGCATGGTGGCTTTTTTTTTTTTTGGTCTTCTTACTGTTTTTTTGATTTGGGGTACACATTTAGTTTGAGCCTCTATTCTGGTGTTTTTAAATAGTCTCCAAGCAGTTTGCAGCCATTTAATCCTTGAGACTGTTCTTTTTAATTTCCATTTAACTAGCTTCCTCGTTTTTGGATAGTTCCCCTTTTTGAAGTTCAATGCTACTACGGTGGGTTTCTCTGGCACTTTTTCCCTTACAAGGATGTTAAATTTAATTGCATTATGTTCGCTATAACTGAGCATTTTAGCTATAGTCACCCTCTAGACCCAGATCCTATGCTCCACTTAGGACTAAATCAAGAATTACCTCTTCCTTTGTGAATTCAGGACAAGCTGCTCCAAGAAGCAGTCATTAATGGTGTCTAGAAATTTTATTTCTGCATCCCTTCCAAAGGTGAAATACACTCAGTCAATATGAAGGTAGTTGAAATCCCCCATTATTACTGCATTTTCTGCCTTTGCAGCCTCTCTAATCTCCCTAAGCATTTCATAGTCAGGGGGTCGGTAGTATATTCCTACTGCTATACTCTTATTCAAGCATGGGATTTCTCTCCATAGAGATTCTATAGTACATTTAATTCATTCATTTAAGATTTTTACTTTATTTGCCTTGACTCCTTTCACATATAGTGATACACCCACATCCATGCAACCTACTCTCATTCTCATTCTCATTCCTATTAGGGCTGTCATGCGATTAAAAAAATTAATCGTGATTAATCGTGCAATTAATCACGGTGTTAAACAAGAATAGAATACCATTTATTTAAATATTTTGGATGTTTTCTACATTTTCAACTATATTGATTTCAATTACAACAAAATACAAAGTGTACAGTGCTCACTTTATATTTATTTTTTATTACAAATATTTGCACTGTAAAAAAAAAAAAAGAAATAGTATTTTTCAATTCCCCCATTGCAAGTACTGTAGTGCAGTACTTTATCTCTTTATCATGAAAGTTGAATTTACAAATGTAGACTATGTAAAAACAAACCTGCATTCAAAACTAAAACAATGTAAAACTTTAGAGTCTACAAGTCCACTCAGTCCTACTTCTTGTTTAGCCAATCATGAAGACAAACAAGTTTGTTTAGATTTGCAGGAGATAATGCTGCCCACTTCTTTGTTACAATGTCACCTGAAAGTGAGAACAGGCATTCACGTGCAGGGCCGGTTCCAGGCACCAGCTCAGCAAGCAGGTGCTTAGGGCGGCCAACGAAGGGGGGTGGCACATCTGGCTCTTCGGCGGCAATTCAGTGGCGGGTCCCTCACTCCTTCTCCGAGTGAAGGACCTGCCACCGAATTGCTGCCGAAGAAGGAAGTGGCGGCAGTAGAGCTGCTGCCAAAGTGCCGCAGATCGCGATCGCTTTTTTTTTTTTTTTTCTGCTTGGGGCAGCAAAAACCCTGGAGCTGGCCCTGTTCACGTGGTGGTACTGTTGTAGCCAGCGTCACAAGATATTTACATGCCAAATGCCCTAAAGATTCATATGTCCTTTCATGCTTCAATCACCGTTCCAGAGGACATGCGTCTATGCTGATGATAGGTTCTGCTCAATAACGATCCAAAGCAGTGCAGACCGGCGCATGTTCATTTTCATCATCTGAGTCAGATGCCACCAGCAGAAGGTTGATTTTCTTTTTTGGTGGTTTGGGTTCTGTAGTTTCCGCATAGGAGTGTTGCTCTTTTAATACTTCTGAAAGCAAGCTCCACACCTCATCCCTCTCAGATTTTGGAAGGCACTTCAGATTCTTAAACCTTGGGTTGAGTGCAGTAGCTAGCTTTAGAAATCTCACATTAGTACCTGTGATGCGGCGTCTGCCCCACACTAGCCCATAAAGGGTTAATAGAACCCTAGGGAGGCTGTGCAATGGGCAGCCAATTGGAGAGGACCCTAAGGAGGCTGTGCAGGGGATAGCCTATTGGAGAGGGGCTGCAGGGAGCAGCCAGTCAGGACTAGGCAAACCCATATAAGAAGAGCCGCAGGGCAGATCAGGTCAGTCACTCCTTGGAGCTTGAGAAGGGAGGAGGTCTGGCTGCCTTGCAGGCGGAACACAGCTAACACATTGGACAGGACAGTGCTAGGCAGGATCAGGGGAGCAAGAGCAAGCTCCCGGCTGACTGCTGGCATGCTGAGGCCCTAAGACAAAGAAAGTGCTGGGGCTGCGGGGAAGTAGCCCAGGAAAGTAGACTGCGGGATTGTAGGGAACGCAACACGTGGCTGCTATCTACAGGGTCCCTGGGCCGGGACCCAGAGTAGTGGGCGGGCCTGGGTTCCTCCACTTTCCCCCAGTTGCCACCGAGGAAGTGGCTGGACAGTGGTTGGACAGTGGACTGCCGTTCCACCAGAAACGGGGGGAGAACTGAGTGTGACACAGCTGAAGAGGATGCCGCAGTCTTTGGGATGACACGGGTTTAGGACTGGAGGTGATGGTGGGCAAGACAGCATCAGAAAAGGGCGCACTGGCTAGCAGAGCTGATCCCTGGGACATCCAGCAGGAGACTCCACAGTGGTGAGTCACAGTACCTTCTTTGCATTTTGTCAAACCTGCAGTGAAAGTATTCTTAAAACAAACAACATGTCCTGGGTCATCATCCGAGACTGCTATAACATGAAATATATGGCAGAACGCAGGTAAAACAGAGCAGACATACAATTCTTCCCCAAAGAGTTCAGTCACAAATTTAATTAACACATTATTTTTTTAACAAGCATCATCAGCATGGAAGCATGTCCTCTGAAATGGTGGCTGAAGCATGAAGGGGTATATGAATGTTTAGCATATCTGGCATGTAAATACCTTGCAATGCTGGCTACAAAAGTGCGAACATCTGTTCTCACTTTCAAGTGACATTGTAAATAATAAGCAGGCAGCATTATGTCCCGTAAAGATAAACAAACTTGTTTGTCTTCACAATTGGCTGAACAAGAAGTAGGACTGAGTGCACTTGTAGGCTCTAAAGTTTTACATTGTTTTGTTTTTGAGTGCAGTTATGTAAAAAAAAAATCTACTTTTGTAAATTGCACTTTAATGATAAAGAGATTGCACTACAGTACTTGTATGAAGTGAATTGAAAAATACTATTTTTTTGTTTATCATTTTTAGGGTGCAAATATTAGTCATCAAAAATAATAATATAAAGTGAGCACTGTATACTGTGTATTCTGTGTTGTAATTGAAATCAATAAATTTAAAAATGTAGAAAAATATAAAAAAAATTTAATACATTTTGCTTGGTATTCTATTGCTTAACAGTGCAATTAAAACTACGATTAATCACAATTAATTTTTATAATCACGATTAATTTTTTGAGTTAATCACATGAGTTAACTATGATTAATCAAAAACAACAAGGAGTCTGGTGGCACCTTAAAGACTAACAGATTTATTTGGGCATAAGCTTTCGTGGGTAAAAACCTCACTTCTTTGGATGCATAGAGTGAAAGTTACAGATGCAGGCATTATATACTGACACATGGAGAGCAGGGAGTTACTTCGCAAGTGGAGAACCAGTGTATGATTAATCGACAGCCCTAATACCTATATATTTTGTACCCTGATCTTATCATGTCCCATTGATTATATTAGTTTCCCCAGCTTCCTCTATGCCAATTATATCAATATCCTCATTTAATGTCAGGCATTCTAATTCACCTAGCTTAGTATTTGGATAACTACCATTTATATAGAAACACCTATCCATTTTGTCAATATGCAGTTGCTTGCCTTCACGTGTTATATGTAAGTGGGACTCGTTTACATTTGATTATTCCTCACTAGCTCCTACCTGTACTTTACTTTCTTTCTTATCCTCTTTATTAGGATAGGGTGTCCCCCCATTAATAAATTCATCCCTAAGGGATGTTTCCACCCAAACTGAGTGCTCCTCTGCACCTGTCAGCTTTCCCCCAGTCCTTAGTTTAAAAATCATAGAATCATAGAACTGGAAGAGACCTCGAGAGGTCATCTAGTCCAGTCCCCTGCACTCAAGGCAGGACTAAGTATTATCTAGACCAGTGGTTCCCAAACTTGTTCCACCGCTTGTGCAGGAAAAGCCCCTGGCAGCCAAGGCCGGTTTGTTTACCTGCCACGTCCGCAGGTTTGGCCGATCGTGGATCCCAGTGGTCGCGGTTCGCTGCTCCAGGCCAATGGGAGCTGCTGGAAGCAGCGTGGGCCGAGGGACATACTGGCCGCCGCTTCCAGCAGTTCCCATTGGCCTGGAGCAGCGAACCGCGGCCACAGAGAGCCGCGATCGGCTGAACCTGCGGACGTGGCAGGTAACCAAACCAGCCAGGCCCGCCAGGGGCTTTCCCTGCACAAGCAGCAGAACAAGTTTGGGAACCACTGATCTAGACCATCCCTGACAAGTGTTTGTCCAATCTGCTCTTAAAACTCCTCAATGATGGAGATTCCACAGACCTGGCAATTTATTCCAGTGCTTAACCACTCTGACAGTTAGGAAAACAACAAGGAGTCTGGTGGCACCTTAAAGACTAACAGATACAGATAAAGACTAACACTTTAAGGTGCCACCAGACTCCTTGTTGTTTTTGTAGATACAGACTAACACGGCTACCCCCTGATACTTGACAGTTAGGAAGTTTTTCCTAATGTCCAACCTAAACCACACTTGCTGCAATTTAAGCCAATTGCTTCTTGTCCTTTCCTCAGAGGCTAAGAAGAATAATTTTTCTCCCTCCTCCTTGTACCAACCTTTATGTACTTGAAAACTATTATGTCCCCTCTCAATCTTCTCATCTCCTGACTAAACAAACCCAATTTTTTCAATCTTCCCTCATAGGTCATGTTTTCTAGACCTTTAATTATTTTTGTTGCTCTTCTCTGGACTTTCTCCAATTTGTCCACATCTTTCCTGAAATGTGGTGCCCAGAACTGTACACAATACTCCAGTTGAGGCCTAATCAGCGTGGAGTAGAGCGAAAGAATTACTTCTTGTGTCTTGCTTACAATACTCCTGCTAATACACCCCAGAATGATGTTTGCTTTTTTGCAACAGCGTTGCACTGTTGACTCATATTTAGCTTGTGATCCACCATGACCCCCAGATCCCTTTCCTCAGTACTCCTTCCTAGGCAGTTATTTCCCATTTTGTATGCGTGCAACTGATTGTTCCTTCCTAAGTGGAGTACTTTGCATTTTTCCTTATTGAATTTCATCCTATTTACTTCAAACCATTTCTCCAGTTTTTCCAGATCTTTTTGAATTTTAATCCTATCCTCCAAAGCACTTCAATCCCTACCAGCTTGGTATCGTCCGCTAACTTTATAAGTGTACTCTCCATGCCATTATCTAAATCAATTCCTGGCCAATGGGAGCTGCGGAGAGGGCGCTCAGGGCGGAGGCAGCGCACAGAGCTGTCTGGCCACACCTCTGTCTAGGAGCTGAAGGAGGGGGATGTTGACACTTCAGGGAGGTGTGAAGCCAGGTAGGGAGCTTTCCAGCCCCGCCAACTCCCCCACCCCTCCAAGTGCCAGCGGGGGTCCTTGGTCATGTGCCAGCGCCCGCCCCCCAGCACCAGCAGAGGTCCCAGGCCACACACTGCCACCCGCCTTCCCTCTAACTCCCGTGGTGCACCCAGGCTGTGTCCTCCTGCAGCGCCCCCGGGCCACTGCCCCCGCCCCCTTCCCCATGGCGCCCCTGGGCCACCCCTCCCCCTTCCCTGTGGTGCCCCTTGGGCAGGGCCGGCTCCAGGCATCAGCTTGTCAAGCAGGTGCTTGGGGCGGCCGCTCTGGAGAGGGGTGGCACGTTCAGGTATTCGGCAGCAATTCGGCGGACAGTCCCTCACTCCGCCTGGGAGCGAAGGACCTCCAGCCGAATTGCCGCCGCAGATCACAATCGCGGCTTTTTTGTTTGTTTGTTTGTTTGTTTGTTTTGGCTGCTTGGGGCGGCCAAAACCCTGGAGCCGGCCCTGCCCTTGGGTGCCACCCCGCAGCGCTCCCCCAAATATTTAGTCAGGTGTATATAGTATAAGTCATGGACAAGTCACGGAATGTGAATTTTTGTTTACTGCCCGTGACCTGTCCATGACTTTTATTAAAAATACCTGTGACTAAAACATAGCCTTAACCATGACCAGCTCCTCACCTGCACTGCACATATGTCTGAGTCTACATAACTAGTGACATCTGCAGGCTTCACTCCCAGCAAGCAATTAACTATGTGGTTATCCTGGTCATCACAAACCCAGATGCCTATATTTCTAATAATCAAATCCACTATTACTATTACTTGGCTCTTCCTAGTAACCTCAGCTCCATCCCCTGGAAGGATATCCTCAGTGCAAGAGGATTCCATGACATCATCCGAAAGGAGGGTCCCAACTATAGGAAACTGAAAACTATAGGATAGTTTCTCTCTGCTCCAGGATGATGCTCTCCTTCCCTGAGACTTTCATCCTCCTTAACAGCACGGAGGCTGTCAGAGTTGGGGTGGTACCACTCTATTGTGTTCCTGAAAGTCTCATCTATGTACCTCTGTCTCCTTAGCTCCTCCAATTAAGCCACTCTGGCCACATGAGCCATACTGTGTCTCTGAGGGCCAAGAGCAGCTTGCACTGCGTGCACTCGTATGCCACCTTCCCATGAAGTAAGTAATCATACATGCTGCATTCAGTGCAATAAACTGGATAGCCACCACTCTGCTACTGGACTCATGCATGCATTCTTTTTACCCTTGTAGAGTTTTTGTTTTTTTGGGGGGGAGGGTGCGCGGAGACTTCAATAGAGCTATGCTAATTTACCCAAACTGACGATCTGGCCCCTGTATCTTCCACAGTGGAAAGACTCTAGCTTTCTCGCCTTATTTTTCAGGGAGCTTCTTTAGGTCTACGCAGACATAGAAATACCTATTTTTTTCATTAACAGTCACCAGAGGGGCACACCACTCTTAGTTCACTGATGTGTTCTATTATATGATTCTTTTACACCCCATTCAATTCTTCCTTCACTTTTGGACACAGTGGGATTGGCACTTTACAATGTGTGTTGAGTCCATAGGATATGGATGTCTCTTTCAATAGAATCTGCCCTTCAAACAGGACATTTTCACTGAGCACTATTTCAACATTCTCTATGAGTTTTGCAAGTCTACTTTCAATAGTACTGGTTCCATCTAGAAGGCTATATACAGTGGACAAAGATATTAAACACATTCTACTTGTCTGTGTACCTACCGGTAGTATGGAATTAAAATGACCCAGCAGCATAATGCCAGGTTTCAATGGTAGCCGTGTTAGTCTGTATCAGCAAAAAAAACCGAGGAGTCCTTGTGGCACCTTAGAGACTAACAAATTTGTTAGTCTCTAAGGTGCCACAAGGACTCCTCGGTTTTTTTTCCCAGCAGCATAAATGTTCCTTTGGACTATTAAATGCTATCCCAGGCTGCTCCAGTTTGGGGCTAGGGTGGCATCTCTATAAAAGACTTCTTACAAATCAGTCACTCTGCCCTGAATCATTTTTCAGTTTAAAAGCACTGTTGCAAAACTTTAGATTAACAGTTCATGCTTGTGTGTGAATGGTGTCTTTGGACAAGAGTTTGCAGGAAATAAGCATTTAGTCACCCTTGCTTGGACTGTCTCCCTGATTTCTTTAATGTGACAGACACACTCCCAATGTCCTTTTATCTTACATTTCCTACACATGCTTCCACTGTCTGGGAGACGTTGTCTGCCCTGAGTTCTTCCTTGCCACACCTGACATATATTTCTTCCTAAGGACCTGAGGTCTGATCTAAAGCCCATCAAAGCCAATGGATCTCTTTCCATTCACTTTAGTAGGCTTTGGATCAGGCCCTCAAAGGCATTTTTTTAAATGCTGCTTTCAGCTTCCCCCATGGGAATTCTTGCACTGTTCTGCTGATGCTTTTTTCCTGGGTGACTGACATTTTCATTAACTTGTATTGCTATGCACCACCCATTCTTGTGCTAGCTCAGACATACCTGTAATTTTTCTGAAAGTGCCTTGTTTGATATGCTCACTACTAGATAATCTCTTATGCCATCTTCCTTAGTGATGCCAAAATCACCATGCTCTGCTTGTTCATATAGAGTCTTTATAAAGGATTCCACCCTTTCTCTGGGTTTCTGCAACCATTGATACAAGCATGCTAGTTTACATACTATTCATTGGAATGAAATGCTTAAAGTTTTTAAGAGTAATGACCTTGTTATTATCTCATTCCTCAGCAAAGAGACAATATTTACAAATCATTTTTACTTCAATCTCCAGTGCATAAATTGAAGATCTGACCTGAATTTTGCCACAGTGATAAGCTTCACTGTGGTTCAGAACTCGGTGAAGTGCTCCTTCAAGCCATCTCATGGGCTTATTCACTGACATTCCTGTGAAGGGTGAACTTTGGCATTTTCTCTCTCTTATTTTGCTGGTTCCAAAAGTCTTGACTTTTGACACCATGTCCTGTAAGAATGGAATGAGTTGGTGGTTTCGGATCACCATTGGCACCCTTGGTAGCAATCTTAGTGAAGAGGCCAAAGTGCACTGGCATGTCTAGAAGTTTCAGACTCTCTCATCTATCCAGGGATGCTGGTACACCTTTGGTTTGAGAACACTGTCTCATGTGATGTATGTGTGATGTCATTAATGAAGTTAACATTTTTCTCTGTGTCTTCCTGGTCACACCTTTAAGTAGTTAAATGTTCTTGTAGATTTCATGGCAGGTGATAACGTTCCAATTAAGGATTATGCTTGAATGCAGTTCAGTAGTTAGTTAAAATGACACCCACACTATTCATTTATATTTCTCATATATTTCATCTGGTAATAATTGTCCTGATAATCACTCTATAGGAATCATACCATATTTTATAAAATCCTATAAATATATAAATAAATACAAATACATTATTACATGCAAATCTCAAGCACTTTATTTCATAGCTGTTATGACAAATATATGCAATGTTTGTTTAAGGTTCCATGTAATCATGAATGCCCTGTTTCAGTTTTATTGAAAAGGTGTTATGTAATGATATACATCAAGACATTTTATAATAAGGTATTTATTTACTCTAATAATGCAAATATAAAGTCAATGCTGTAAGGACATGACAGTGTTGGCCTTTCGGCTATCATTAATGCTTTCTTATCATGTGACATTCATGGCTGTAGCATCTGCTCCATCTTACACAGCGCTTCTTGGAAAATGTTCTTTTAAAAAAAAACAGATTATAGCTGAGTTATTCCTTTGGGTCAGTCCTGACCTATTTTGTACCATTCTTTACTCTTTACTGCAGTCTCTTTTCTGCTCCCCATAACTCTTGAGGAGTTGAATGTGTCAGATCTGGAAGGGCAGAAATCTATCTTTGGTATGACAGAGCCACAAAACTTGTGCTATGAAGAGAAAAAAAATCATGTTGCATTTTTTGTGGCTTACCAAAGAATAGACCCCGTAGTGTTGCCAACTTCACAAGATCAAAAATAAGTCAGACCCTCAAGAATCATGAGATTGACCTAAAAAAAATTTTTTAAAGAAAGGAAACATTTTTTAGTCTGTCTTTTGACTTTTTAACTCTCCTCTGCCAATGTGTTTATGATAATATCAGTTGAAAAGTCAACCTTTAATGCACACAAAAATGCACACCTCTCCCTGCTATTCACATGGAGACTTCTCTTTTCCAAACTGAAAAGTCCTACCCTCTTTAATCTCTCCTCATATGGGACCCGTTCCAAACCCCTAGCCATTTTAGTTGCCTTTCTCTGAACCTTTTCTAATGCCAGTATATCTTTTTTGAGATGAAGAGACCACATCTGTACGCAGTATTCAAGATGTGGGCATACCATTGATTTATATAAGGGCAATAAGATAGTCTCCGTCTTATTCGCTATCCTTTTTTTTAATGATTCCTAACTTCCTCTTTGCTTTTTTGACTGCCACTGCACACTGCGTGGACGTCTTCAGAGAACTATCCACGATGACTCCAAGGTCTCTTTCCTGATTAGTTGTAGCTAAATTAATCCCCATCATATTGTATGTATAGTTGGGGTTATTTTTTCTAATGTACATTACTTTACTTTACATTTATCCACATTAAATTTCATTTGCCATTTTGTTGCCCAATCACTTAGTTTTGTGAGATCGTTTTGAAGTTCTTCGCAGTCTGCTTTGGTCTTAACTATCTTGAGCAGTTTAGTATCATCTGCAAACTTTGCCACTTCACTGTTTACCCTTCTCAGTCTCATTGAAAACAGTGGGAGGTAGCAGCCAGCTTTATTAAGGTCAGCCTCACTTCCGCATGCAGATAGATTGTAGGGAAACGGTGGCCATCTTGCTGGCTTCAGCCCCATTGACTGTAATAGGGGATGGTGGTTATTTTGAATAAGGGAAAATTTGTGAGTTAGCAGCCTTTCATAAAACACATTAAAAATGCCCCCCAAATTGCTGGAGTTATGGTAAAATCATGCGAGTTGACAATACTGGGGTTAGCAGGCATGCTTGTTTAATCAAAATACTTTTACCTTATGTTGACTTGAATTTACAAACTAAAGGTTAAGGCTGGATTATGACTCCCTTTATAGAATCATAGAAATGTAGGGCTGGAAGGGAACCTCGATAGGCCATCTAGTCCAGTTTCCTGCACTGAGGCAGACTTAAGTATTATCTAGAACATTTCTGACAGATGTTTGTCTAACCTGTTCTTAAAAACCTCTAACGATGGATATTCCACAACCTCCTTAGGTAACTTGTTCCAGTGTTTAACTACCTTTACAGTTGGAAGTTGTCAAGGTTGGTTGAATTCTAATCCTGTCCTCCAAAGTGCTTGCAACCCCTCCGAGCTTGGTGTCATTCACAAATTTTATAAGCATACTCTCCACTTCATTATCAAAGTCATTAATGAAAATATTGAATAGTACCAGACCCAGGACTGACCCCTATGGAATCCCATTAGATACATCCTCCCAGTTTGACAGAGAACTGTTGATTTCTACTTTTTGAGCATGGTCTTTCAGCCAGTTGTGGACCCACTTTATAGTAATTTCATTGAGAGCACATTTTCCTAATTTGCTTCTGAGAATGTCATATAGGACTGTCTCAAAAGCCTTATTAAAATAAAGATATATAAGTCTACAGCTTTGCCGCATCCACTAAGCCAGTAAACCTGTCAAAGAAGGAAATTAGGTTGGTTTGGTGTGATTTGTTCTCAATAAATCCATGCTGTCTATTCCTTATAACCCTATTATCCTCTAGATACTTATAAATTGATTGTTTAATAATTTGTGCCAGTATCTTTCCAAATATCGAAGTTAGGCTGACCATTCTATAATTCGCTGGGTCCTTTTTGTTCCCCATTCTAAAGATAGGTACTATGTTTGCCATTCTCTTGTCCTCTGGGACTTCACCTGTCCTCCACGGATTCTCAAAGATAATTGCTAACCATTCCAAGATTGCTTCAGTTAGTTTTTTAAGTACCCTAGAATGAATTTCATCAGGCTCTGCTGACTTGAGTACATCACATTTATCTAAATACTTTTAACCTGTTCTTTCCCTATTTTGGCTTGCATTCTTTTCTGCTTGTTAATATTAATTGTATTGAATGTCTGATCACTATTAACCTTTTTAGTGAAGACTGAAGCAAAATTAGCATTAAATACCTTAGCCTTCTAGCTTTCCTTCCCCGCTAAGTAGAGGACCTATACTTTCCTTCACCCTTCTCTGGCTTCAAAGGTATTTAAAGAACTTCTTATCATTGCCTTTTATGGTCCTTACTAGGTGTAACTCATTTTGTGTCTTAGCCTTTCTGATGTTTTCCCACATTTGTGCTTTTGTTCCTACATGTTTGTGATTTTGTACTCCTTAGCAATTTGTCTATTTCAAAGATCTCTGGATGGAGCTATATTCCCCTTGTACTACTCTTCCTATCTTCCCTTGGCATCAGGATAGTTTGCAGCTGTCTTTAATAATGTCTCCTTAAGAAATGGCCAGCTCTCCTGAACTCCTCTATCTGCTAGATTTTTCCATGGGACCTTATCTACCAGTGCACAGCCTATGAATATTTCCATTTATTTCAATGGGAGCAGGATTAGTTCTTTAATTCTTGGTCTGTGTTGAGGGTAAAAGTTGGGAAACTGAGTCACAAATCTATCCAATTTAGATTCAATTTTCACCTTAATTTATACTATTTCAGACAATTATTGTCACTTATAGTGTCTGGACATATATTTGTATCATACAAATAATAAAAGGCAAACAAGACAGATTTAGTAAAAGGGCCAAGTTACCACATTCCAGGCCACCAGAAAGTCTTTCCATGATAGTAGTTGCTTTCTGATCCCCTGGTCCACTTTAACTAGATCTCCTGGTCTGGTCCTTCAGTTCCAAACTTCAGTCTCTGGTCCGGTGTTTCTATGGGACACAAAATGATGGCTGCTTGCCATAGGGCTTTCTTGCTTTTAGCTTAGAACCAAAGATAATAAGATAAACATTGTGAAAGTAAAGTAAGTTAAAGATCATCAAAGAATTTAACTTTTTAGTAGGGGGATCTGGGGTGGAATTTAGATGTTTAGTGGATTTTTTTAAAGCTAATTCATTTTACACGTGCTTTCCTTTTTAATTGGGATTTGACACTCTGTTAAGATTTCTAACGTGTGTAGTGGTTAAAGAAGATAAAAATTGTTAGGATAGAGAAAAAATGGAGACAAGAAATTATCTGTCAGGAGTTCCTGTTCCCTCTAGAGCTTCAGGCCACACCTACAGAAAGATCTGTCCTCTCATTACCTCCCTCTTCTTTTCAGGGAGAGGGGGAGCTCTTGGTGAGCAGAAGGAAGTATGGCTATAGAGAAAGCATCATTGGCGTAAGATTTCTACCCAGAATTCTTTTAGTGACACTATGGGAGTCACCATATCAGTACACAAACTCAGAATTGGTTGGGTAGTAGAACTGAGGTAAGAGAGTGCCTTAAACATGGGGCAAGGACTTTGTTCAGATTTTCCATATGCTATTAGTTCTTCTCTACTGAAGATCCTGTGCCTTTAGGAGGGCACTTCGGTGAGTCTGCAGAGGACAGACATAGAAATCAGTGAACCTGGGTGAGGCTCCTCCTACATACAACTGAAATCTCGATAGCTGAGTTAGTGATGGAATTTCAGAACAGGACCAGACAGCACTTTTCAAGGGCCCGGAGAGTAGCTTGCTGCTGTACATCTCTGGTACTACATACCTGCTGACACCAAAGGTGAGTGGGGCTTACTGGGAAATGGGGGGGAAATGATGTGCTGGATGGACATTGAACTGGTGGTTGGGGAAGTGAGTGAACAGACTACTGCCAAAGTTACTGGGGCAGGGGTTTCATTTATCCTTTTATATAAATATATTGTTGCTGTATTCCCTTCCCCCTCCCTTACAAAGCTTTCATTGCTTCATAAGCAGATTCTATATTTGCCACTGGGGCAGCATTGCCTAGTAAGGATGCCAAGGAAGGTATTATTGATCCCATAGATTCTGTGTGAGTGTCTGTTAGTTTTAAGAGGGATCCCTAGCTATTTGAACCCAGCTTTTGTTATTACCAGTAATACATGGCAGAATGGTTACATAGCAGAGCAAACAAGGAACAAATATCCTCTTCTCCAGTCAAATGTTTCTGCTTCTCCAAAAACGAATGGCGAAGATGAGAGTCCAAGGAAAGTATCTAGACTGAGAACAACTTCTTCCTGTGCTTTCACCTAAGAGTCCTTTTCCCCATGAGTTCTCATTCAATGAGGAAATGGGAGCCCGAGCCAGAGAAAGCGAGAGGAGAGGAGAGCACTCCCTCCGCTTTGAGCAGAAGGGAGAGCTTTGTTCCCAGATGCTCTCCTCACCCCCCTTACTTTAAATTGCAACCTTGTCAAGTACAATGTAGGTATTAATCTACTAGGAACTGACCTGGAGCTGAATTTCATACAGTTATATAATTATCAGTCTTACCAGAGTTAGAGGCCAGTTACATGGAGATTTATGAAGCTTGCATCACTGCTAGCCCCCAAGGCAGCTAAGCATGTGCACACTTATTTTGAATAGCAGATGGTTGCCAAACTAGGTTAACATAATAAATCTGCAGAAAGGATTCACTCACATACTCTAGTTTACCTGTTGGCCTATGGGGGTAGGGCTCTGGCTTATGGTACCGGAAGTCCCAGGATCAAAGTGCTGGTGGCAGTGAAAGTGGGAGTTATTAAAGTGCAGACTGGATCTCTTTCAAAATAAGTGTGCACATGCTATAACCAAACAGAAGTTATTGGTTTGATAATGGAATTACTGTGTGAGGGTCTATTGCCTGTGTTATACAGGAGGTCAGACTAGATAATCATAATGGCTCCTTCTGGCCTTAAAATCTGTGAATCTATTAATTTTAAAATACTGAGTGACCATTTCTGTAGGACAAAGTTTACGACATTGTTATACAACATGGTAAACAGGAACAGCAGTTCCTGTTTATCATCAATTGCAGTATTCATTTTTGAACATAACTGCCATTTACCTTTGCTGTAAATGAATGGAAAGTATTAATCCCTTTGGTTTTGCACAAGATCAGTACATTTACTACACAAGAATCAATTAACCTAGACCCAGGACATTAAGCATTTGCAATCAGTAAATTGTCTGTCTGTCACTGGATTTGATTAACCAATCAGATTACTTCAGAAAAGGCAATTGCAATTATTAACTAGTGACAACATTAATAATGTTCCTAACTATTAACAGGAAACTCCCTAGTTACTCCCAAGTAATCAAACCCTCAATCATTTTCTTACCTAAATAATGAGCAAGGAGTTTGTTAGTCTGAAAATAGTATTATTCGGAAAGATGTTAATGGCTGCCAGAAGACATTACTTTGATCTGTAGGCAATCATAGGCCTTGTTAAAGATGATGGGGGTGGTAGCCACACTTCATTCATGCTAAATGGAAAAAGTAATTATTCTCTTATGGAATTAGATTGCTGAAACAATAGAAGCCACTGCCCAGGGCACTGGGCCACATGGGAGGGCCTGAGCAAGAACTAACTCAGGGAGAATAAGAAGGGTTTCTTTGAGGACCAGTTGCAAATGCAGGGGCTTGGGCATTGGTTGGTGGCAGCCTTGTCTGTCTGTATGGGTGTCAGGGGCAGAAAGTAACCAGAATGCCAGCAGACAGTGAGAGATGCAGTCGTGAGCATGGCCCTGAGAGGGAGCATGGACAGAGCTCCTTGGGGCACAGGACTGGCTGGAAAGGCAGGTTTGGGAACAGTAAGAAAAGAAACTGCCTGCTGTCTGTTCCAAATTTGTTCAGGAAAACAGGACTTTGAGTACAGTCTTTGTAAATAAACAGGATTCCACTAGAGATACGTGACTCATCAAATTTTCTTCCTAATGGAAACAACCCAACATGGCCCCCAATATTGGCTATAGCATTTGGGCCATGTGACAACATTAGGGACTGATTTTGACACTAATGGGTAAACCTACTTTGAGGGCAGGAAACAAGCGGGCAGCAGTCTCTGCACTCAGGAGAGCACAAGGGCACAATCTGGCCCTTGATTTAAAGAAGGGTTCTTTTGCAGAAGTATAAAGAGAAAATGACATTCAGTTCTTTCACCCTTTTCTGTGTCAGTCAGTTGCAAACCTTGTTAAAGTAACTTCAAAACCATATTACAGTGGTGGCTTCAAAATTAAACAGCTATTTTGCCTTGCAAAGACTTTTGATGGAATTGTTTAGATGGCAATAAGCGTCAGCTGGCAAGTGAAGTCTGAGATTTGCGTGTAAGGTGCACAAAGAGTCCTAACTATGCCATCTACACTGCTTCCCTGCCTTCTCAGACCAAACCTCTGTGTCTCATGTCTCCAAGTAGCTGTTCACAGCAGTATTTATAGTCTCTCTCAAAGCAGCTCTGAGATGGCCTCCTGCTTTGTTCTGGCTTCTCCTCCAATCATTGCTACCACTGGGTCTTTGTGGTGTCTCAGTTAAGTGTCCAAAGATGTTTGCCTCCACTTTATACTCAAACATTAGTCACATCTAGTCAGGCCAAAAATGAGCTGTTGGGTGAGTAGGCATTTGCTTAGCGACTGGCAGCTTTCCAAGGCTATCAGCATGGCTTGTTCCCTGCTTTGAATGAGCTCTGGCCTACAAAGTTCTTCCAGCAGGTTACTAAAGTGGAGATTTTTGTTGTTTCAGTGGAGTGTTCAGAAATGTAGACACGCAGATTCAGTAGTCACTTGACAAGATGTGGCAGTAAATAACTTTTTACCAACCTAAAGATTATCTCACAGGCTCCTTGTACCTGCTAATCTGGTCTTGCTCTAGTCATGTATCTCAACCTTGTGTCATGCTCACTCCTGGAACTCTTCACTGTGTTAATATTTCTATAAGTGGCTACCAACTGAATCTTCTGGTTTAAATGCAGAATTAGAACTTTTCTTAACAGGTTAAGGTAACCTGGGAACCACTTGCATCACTGCTGAGAAAGACAGTGGTAAAATTGAGTGTTTGGAGTTTTCCCTTTGCCCTTCTGCCAGAATTTATCAGCTCTAAATCCAAACAGGCTATGAAGATGACTACATGCTTTCCTGTTTGCTCTCTTACCCAAGCACCTCTGTTTTGTTTCACTGCTGAGCAGCTATTCCCCTCATCCAAATTCTTCAACCATAGCTTGCTGCTTTAGTTTCACATCATTCTACTCACTCTCGTCTCTTAGAGGTAGTGATAGTTTTGTTCTCATTTTTCTAAAACAGGTAATGTTAATTCTGTCTTCTCTTTTCAAAACTCACCCAGATAACCACAAGCCTTTACACCAGGGTAGTCAATAGGCAGACCGAGGGCCAAATCTGGACCACAGACACTTTTGAATGGACCACAAAATATTTTATTTACTTATTATTAATTATTATTATTATTATTTATTTATTATTATGGTGTGAAATATGTTTCTCTGGAGTCTGGACCTTGACTATACCTTGACCAAGAAATTTGGACTTGACAAAACATAATTGACTAGCCCTGCTTTACACGGTAACAACATTATCTACATCAGCTGAAAGTAGATATGAACTAGTGGCCAAGAGCTGAGACTGTTTCTTTTACAGAGTACTCTTAATCTCTCTCCCCTTGCTTCCTGTCCCTCTGGCATAATTACATAGCACATGACTAGAGCCCCAAAATATAATCTCCTCTTCAGAGGCCTGTTTTATAGAATCAGTTGTCCTCAGGCTTCCACAGCCCTCAAACTAGGGCCTACATATAGACCTTCCAGCCTTATGTCAGGCATCACCATAGTTCTCCAGAGTGCAGAAGTAGTCCTTTCATTTCCTGTTTCAGGTTCACAACACTCTTTTTAGGCTTCAGCTGCCCAACGATCCTCCACAGTCATCCCACTAAGGACTGGGAATAGTCATGTCACTCCTTTTGGCTTCAGGGGTCTTCAATAGTTCCAGGCAGTCCTTGGCACACTTACCAGTTTCTGACCATAGCCAGACACAGGCTACTTTCCCAGGTCCTTGCCAGGAGAGAACTAACAACACATCTGTTTCCTGTCAGGTCTCCACATGGAGGCTCCCTGCTTTTCCCTAGGTCTACCTTCAGACTGAGCAACAGCCATCTTTTTTTATTTCTAGCTTCTTCTCCTAGCAGATATTGCTCTCTGCCTAGTCGCATGCTTGGACATTCTTCCTAGTGACTACAAGTACTAGAACGGTGACCTTATCAAGAAGACAAGGCCCTATAACAGGGGTTGCTAGTCAGACCTGGCCTTGCACTTACAGCCCTGTTACGTGTCCATCACCAATTCCTTGAGCCACTTATTCCCACTCTGTTTTTATTTTTAATATTCTCTATTAGTTTCCCAGCAGAATCCACATTTTTGGAACACAAAGACTTTATCTGAAAGGGGCGGGGAGACGTAGGTAGTCTCCTGGAGTTTTATTTAGTTTAGAGTGCAGTAGCAGCAGCAGTCACTTCCAGCTAAAAAGCCTTTCTTCGCAGGGTTAGCACTGTGACCAGGTGCTTCAATAAAGGGGAAACAAAGAAGAGTGTAGTTAAGAAACTGATATTCATTTCCTGTTCTCAATTACACAACATGGGGGAAGGTAACAAAGGCTATCATGTGTCTGCTGCATGGCAGGGCTATTTACTGACTCCGGTGACTACTGTTCAGAGGCACCATTCCCAACCTGCTCTCAAATACAGTTCAGACACCATGTAGAGTCCAAGCTCACTCCTACATAGGGGTTGGTTTGATTAGCACAGAAATTAAAAATAAGGTCACACAAAATTTAACTCAATCCTTCTCCCTGGGCTTGGCTGAGACAAAGGTGCCTCCTACTTGACTGCTCACTCCATTGTTATTCTAGATCCCCTCTCATTAAAGAACTACTGCCACATTCTTTATTATATCTTGGTAGGGTAATGAGCTACCTAGCTCAGTGAGTCAGCAGAACCCACTTAACGCTCCCAAGCAGGATTAATAGCTGCTTGTTACAAGCACTCTCTTTCTCTCCTGTGTCATATGGATCAAGTTTGAGTAAAAAAACTTAGCAACATATTTCAATCCACCACATGCCTTTTCTACTTTGATGCCTCATTCAAGTTCCCCAAAGGTTAGCCTGAGAGCCATTAATATTTTTTATCATGTAAGATATCCATTTAAAAATTTCTTATATTTTGGATGAAAGGAAATGACCACACAATCCTTTCTTTTTTTCTTTCAAGTCAGTTGAAAATGTTGGAAAAATTATTTGAAATGACTATAATTTAATCTATCCATAAAAAGTGTTAACATTAATCACTGCCAGCTATTATCTCTAAATTCATTCTCCATTGTATTTCTAGACTCAGGCATTTAGAATTACAACTTTTATGATACTGTTTTGTTTAAGTACTGGCTTCAGTCCTTTCTGATGAGTTGCCAAGTTTTCCTAATTTATGTATCATATTATGTGTCTTCTAATTAAAGTTACGGTAGCACTTGTAATACACTACAATTTCAGGGTTTGTATTGTCTACTTCCAATAGTATCATAGTGAAACTTAAACTGTATTTGAGATGAAAAATATTAGTCTTTCTCCCCTTTTATATAAAGATCTTTATAATCTGTTTTAAAAGAGTAATTTGTTTCCAGTTTTGCTACTTTTTTGCCAGGCTATACATAAAAATGGGAGTGGACGGAGTTGTACAAAACTAAATTAGGGAGATGGTCTTTCTGGTTCGTCTGTTTAATATATTGGAAATTTTGAAATATGCTAATTTAATGCAAATTAATAAACTAATTTGTGATACATCTTTTGATGCACTTCCCCAGTGGGATATATATCTCATTATAATTATAATGTACATTTTAGAATGAAAATATAAATAGTTTTGAAATTAAGAAAAACAGCATGTGAACTTTTATAAATAGGGATCCAACAGACAGGCAGTGTAGCACGCACTAAGAATACATCTATGATCCCAGCTCACCTACACATACTTGCACTAGCTCTCATTGAGCTTGTGCTAGTATAAATAGTAGTTTAACCACAGCAGAATAAGCAGCGACAACAACAGCATAGCTTAGCCATGCTGAGTACAACCTGCCTTGAAACTGATGGGCACGTACTCGCCATGCTGCCAGTGCCACTGCCCATGCTATTGTGGCTATGCTACTATTTATACTTGAGCTAGCTCAGTGAGATCTAACACAAGTATATGTACACAAGCTGGGAATCACATCCCAGCTCACAGTGTAGATGTAGCCTAAATGCTGTTTAATGATATGCACAGCAATAGAATCTACCACTTGGCAGCTAGCTTCTTAGACTAGAGGACATAGGGCCTGCTCCTGCTCTTACAGAATCAAAACTCTCTTTTATTTCAGTGGGGGGGATCAAATCCTACAGAGGTAAATGCAGAGGGGGGTGTGTGTGTGTGTAAAATATATAAAAGGCAGTTGTTATATAGCCATACAGTATTCATATAGCGCACGATCCTGAAAAGTACGGAGTGCTTCTAAGTAGTGGAGACAGGATTGAGGTCTTGTACTGTGAGCTGCAGCAACAGCATTAAGTTTTCCTGCACTTTTTCTGGTGTGCACAGTTAAAAGACATTTGGCCCACAGACATTAAACCTGAAGGGCCAGTCTTACAAATGGTAGACATGGATATGTACACTGTCTCCTTGCAACAATTAGGCCCCTTCATCCCAGGGGCAGTCATCAAGAGGGAGAGCAAGTAGTGGTGCCTCCATTACTGCTGCTCTTTCTTGAGGTTTTCTTTCTGTCTGGACAGATTTAATTTGTAGCTGCGGGTCCGACAAGTAGAGGCTGCTGAGGAGTGGTCTAAAGGCATGACACAATGACCACTGAAATCAGTGGGAGTCTTTCCTTTCCCTTCGGTAGTCACTTGATCAGAACTTAACTCAGCACTTCCAAGATGTTCTTGTAATGAGCATCTTCCTAGCGGTAGCCACCCATTATTTGGATGGCACTGGCCCCTGGCCACCCCACCCCAGGAAAAAGAGATGTTTTGATAATTTTGTTCCTCCACAACTTTCCCATCTGTCACACTTTCCGCCTCAAGGACCTGCTACCAGGATTGATGTCTGTTTAATATGGTGTAAAGTCTATGTGAATTTGGCTGTTCAGCTTACTTCTCTCAGTACTGAAAGTTATCTGGAGCAAACTTAGCTTACACTAATTTGCTTCCAAACTTTTAAACAAACCTTGAGGGGAAAACTATTGGGTACAGTTATTATAAGTCTAATAAAAATCTTTTCCTTCAGTTTAAAAGCTGTAAATATATCAGCAGAAATAAGGGCAAATGCAAATCACTGCACTTAGGAAGGAATAATCAATTGCACAAATACACTAACTCCTTGCTTAACATTGTAGTTATGTTCCTGAAAAATGCAACTTTAAGCGAAACGATGTTAAGTGAATCCAATTTCCCCATAGGAATTAATGTAAATGGGGGGGGTTAGGTTCCAGGGAATTTTTTTTTCACCAGACAAAAGACTATATATAATATATATAATATACACACAGTATAAGTTTTAAACAAACAATTGAATACTGTACACAGCAATGATGATTGTGAAGCTTGGTTGAGGTGGTGGAGTCAGAGGATGGAATATTTCCCAGGAAATGCCTTAGTGCTGAATGATGAACTAGCACTCAGCTGAGCCCTCAAGGGTTAACTCATTGTTGTTAATGTAGCCTCACACTCTGCAAGGCAGCACAATTGGAGGGAGGGGAGACAGCATGGCAGACAGAGACACACACCCTGTGTGTGAGAGAACGAGAGATGTGCATTGCCCCTTTAAGTATGCTGACTCCACTCTAAGTACATTGCCTTTTTAAGTAGATCAGCAAGTTGAGACAGCAGCTGCTGCTAGCAAGCTCCCTCCATCCTGAGCCCTGTCCTGTCCCCCTGCCCCTCTCTGTTCTATGGAGATGGGGTAAGCGGGGGGCAGGAGCAGGGGGGAGAGGGACCCTCTGACATTAGCCCTCCCCCGCCCCCTCTGCACAGCAAGCGGGAGGCTTCCGGGAGCAGCTCCAAGGCAGGGGGCAGGAGCAGCACATGACAGTGTGTGGGGGACAGCTGAACTGCAGGCAATTGCTAGCTGGCTGGGCAGCTGCCGCACAGGGAACTTGGGGGAGTGGGGAGCTGATAGGTGGTCTGCCGGTCCACCCTGGTTCCAAGCCTCCACCAGTCAGCTGCAACGCGCTGCTCTTTTTGCAAGCAGTGGACAAAGCAGGCGGCTGCCAAACAACATTATAAGGGAGCATTGCGCAACTTTAAACGAGCATGTTCTCTAATTGATCAGCAACGTAACAACAAAACAACGTTAACTGGGATGACTTTAAGTGAGGAGTTACTGTACCATATGGGAAATGACTGCTGAGGAAGGAATAATGCAGAAAGAGGATCTGGGGTTATAGTAGATCACAAACTAAATATGAGTCAACAACATATTACTGTTGCAAAGAAAAAAGTGAACATAATTCTGGGATGTTTTGTAAACAAGACATGAGAAATAATTCTTCCACTCTACTCAGCACTGATAAGGCCTCAGCTGGAGTATTGTGTCCAGTTCTGGGTACCACACTTTGGGAAAGATGTAGACAAATTGGAGAAAGTTCGGAGGAGATCAACAAAAATGATTAAAGTCTAGAAAACATGATCTATGGGGGAAAATTGGAAAAAAAAGGGGGTTGTTTAGTCTAGAGAAGAGAAGATGTGGGGAGGGGAGACATGCTAACACTCTTCAAGTACATAAAAGGTTGTTATAAAGAGTAGGGTGAT
This sequence comes from Trachemys scripta elegans, assembly GCF_013100865.1. Classification (NCBI taxonomy): domain Eukaryota; kingdom Metazoa; phylum Chordata; order Testudines; family Emydidae; genus Trachemys; species Trachemys scripta. Next base: position 28,478,639 of record NC_048306.1, on the reverse strand, counting down.
AAATTGGTCTCCTTATTCACTGAGGACTGGGCAAGAAGTAATGGGCTTAAATTGCAGCAAGGGAGATTTAGGTTAGACATAAGGAAAAATTTCCCAACTGTAAGGATAGTTAAACACTGGAACAAATTTTGTGGAATCTCCATCATTGGAGGTTTTTAAGAACAGGTTGAACAATATTTAGGTAATATTTAGTTCTTCTTCGAGTGCTTGCTCATATCCATTCCATTAGGTGTGTGCGCGCCGCGTGCACGATCGTCGGAAGATTTTCTACCCTAGCAACACCGGCGGGTCGGCTGTGGAGCCCCCTAGAGTGGCGCCTTCATGGCGCTGAATATATACCCCAGCCGACCCGGCGCCCCCTCAGTTCCTTCTTACCGCCCCTGACGGTCGTTGGAACTGTGGAGCGCGGCATAGCTGTTCTCCACTCTCCCTAGCTTAGTTAGTTATTCGCAGTTGTAGTTATAGTTATAGTTCTAGTGTTTGTAGTTTAATAGTTAAATAGTTTTAAAGTTGTTATAGTTGTTATAGTAGTCCAGGGGACTAAGGGGGTCGTCTCCCCCTTTCTCCCCCGGCCGCGGGCCCGGGCTCATGCCCAAAGCTCCCGGCTTCAAGCAGTGCGCCTCCTGCGCTAAGCCTATGCCCACGAGCGACCCGCACGACTCCTGTCTGAAGTGCCTGGGAGAGTCCCATCAAACAGATAAGTGCAAGATCTGTAAGGCCTTCAGACCAAGGACCAAGAAGGAGCGGGACTTTCGGCTCCGGCAACTCCTGATGGAGGCGGCACTTAGTCCGGACGCTCCATCTACAAGTCAGGCCCCGGCACCTAGCGCCTCGGTGCGCAGTGCCCCGGCGGCACCGGCCATGCCGACCACGCGAGTGGCGTCGGACAAGCCTCCCCGGCACCGGACCTCGTCGGCACCGCAAGCACAGCAAGTGCCTCGGCGCCGGTCATTATCCCCGGGGCATAAAAAAGCCCATAAGACGGGGACCTCCGTGCCGAAGACGCCGGCTCCCCCAGTGCCGGGGGTAGAGCCGCGTCCGCCGGTGGAGCACCGGAAACAGGTGCCTCCAGCACCGTCGACTCCGGCGCCGAAGCCGTTGAGTCCGGTGCGGACAACGTCTCCACCGAGACCGGCGGTGATTCAGTGCCTCCCGTCGACTCCTGAGGCCTTCGAGGCGGCGAGAGACTTGATAGCTCTCACGGAGCCGGCACCGCCCCAACCACCGGCACCGACGGCACCGACGGCACCGTTGACCCGCCCGATCCAGTCGAGGGGGAAACCTGCCTTGTTGCGCCCTCCATCGCAAGGGCTGGAACCTCGGCACCGATCCAGGTCCCGAAGCAGGTCCCCACGCCGCTCGCAGTCCCGGCGCCGAATATCACCTCGGCACCGGTCGTACTCGCGGCCAAGATCATCTTCGCGGCACCGCTCGACGTCTCGGCACCGGTATGATCGTCGGCACCGATCAACGTCGAGACGCAGTTCTCGGCACCGCTACGGTCGACGCTCGACGTCGAGAGGCCGCTCCCGGCACCGGGCATACTCCAGGTCCTCGTCGAGGTCCAGATCCGACTCCCGGCACCGACGAGGTCATCGGCACCGGTCACGGTCCCGGCACCGGTCGCCGGCACCGCGTGGAGATAGAAGATCTCCGGACCGGCACCGTGCGGCACCGCAGCCCACGGGATTGGTCCCGACTCTCTCGGCACCGCCATGGCCATCGAGATCGGTGTCTCGCTCATCAGAGGACCTGTCGAGATCGGCATACCCTCCTCAGGGGCAAGCCGAGGAACAGGACTTGGGCCATTGGCAGGGGATGCCGGAGGACCATTCCCATGGCCCATCTCACTGGTCGTTTTGGACCCCGTGGGCGTACCACCAGGAGCAAGGGGCTCCAATTCCCTCGACCTCTCGCTCGGGTCACTCCGTGAGAAGGGCCCCGGAGTCCACCATCTCTCGGCCTCCGCCAGGGGACACGGAGGCTTCCGTGTCCGTCGCACCTGACGCCCTGGACCCAGACGCGGGTGATGCTCCAGCCCGGGAACAGGGAGACCAGGACCGGCCCTTGGATCCGGTTCCACCGGAGGCATCTTCCTCTTCTTCGCCAGACGAGGCAGTGGCGGGCACATCCTGCACAGGCCCTCCTCCGATAGATCTTCGGGCTCACCAGGATCTTCTGCGCAGGATGGCCCGTAATATGGACCTGCAAGCGGAGGAGGTAGTGGAGGTACACGACCCGATCGTGAACATCCTTGGAGCGGATGCCCCATCGAGGGTAGCGTTACCCCTGATCCGCACGATACAATCAAATGCGGATACGATATGGCAAACCCCTGCCTCTATTCCACCCACAGCGAGAGGGGTGGAAAGAAAGTACTTTGTCCCGTCAAAGGACTACGGGTACTTGTACACCCACCCACAACCGTGTTCACTGGTGGTAGCATCGGTGAACGCACGGGAGCGCCACGGACAGCAGGCGGCAGCGCCTAAATCAAAAGAGGCCAAGCGCCTTGATTTGTTTGGCCGTAAGATTTACTCAGCCGGTGGGCTGCAACTCAGAGCGGCAAATCAACAGGCGCTCCTGAGCCGTTACAATTTTAACTCCTGGAACTCTATGGGGAAGTTCAAGGAGTTGATTCCCCAAGAGTCCAGGGAAGAGTTTGGGGCCATGGTAGAGGAGGGTAAGAAGGTGGCTCGGACCTCCCTACAGGCCTCCTTGGACATAGCGGACTCGGCTGCGAGGACCATGGCCTCGGGTATCGCTATGCGGAGGATCTCCTGGCTTCAGGTTTCGGGTTTGCCTCCGGAGCTGCAGCAAACCCTACAGGATCTCCCCTTCGAAGGGCATGGATTGTTCTCGGACAAGACGGACTCTCGCCTACAGAGCCTCAAGGACTCGAGAACAATCATGCGCTCCCTCGGGATGCATGTTGTGGGCCCTCAGCGCAGGCCATTTAGGCCGCAGCCTCAGCGCTTCTACCCCCCCCCGCCTCGACAGAGACAAGACTCGGCCCGGAGGCGAGGACGAGGTGGTAGGAGAAGGTGGACCGGCCCTCAACCTGGTCAGAACCAAGGGCCACCAAGACCACCTTCAGGTCCTAGACAGAACTTTTGAAGGTGCGGTCGAGGACGGCGCCCCAGTCATCCCCCAGGATCCAGCCCCCTCCTTTCGGGATCGTCTCTCCCACTTCCACCGTGCTTGGTCCCTTATAACTTCGGACCGTTGGGTCCTCCGCACGGTGGAGAGGGGATACGCTATCCAGTTTTCTTCTATCCCCCCCTCCCACCCCCCTTCCCCGTCCCTCTTCAGGGACCCTTCTCACGAGCAACTTCTTATACAGGAGGTTTCTACGCTCCTGGCCATGGGGGCCATAGAGGAGGTTCCGATAGAGTTAAGGGGCAGGGGATTTTATTCCCGTTACTTCCTGATCCCCAAGTCCAAAGGAGGTCTGCGGCCCATCTTGGACTTGCGCGGACTCAACAAATTCGTAGTAAAGTTGAAGTTCCGCATGGTCTCTTTGGGGGCCATTATCCCTTCCCTCGATCCTGGAGACTGGTTCGCCGCCCTCGACATGAAAGACGCATACTTTCACATCTCAATTTACCCACCTCACAGACGCTTCCTGCGATTCGTGGTAAACACGGTGCACTACCAATTTGCAGTCCTTCCCTTCGGCCTATCCTCGGCCCCAAGAGTGTTCACGAAATGTATGGCTGTCGTGGCAGCGTACCTTCGTCGGCAAGGGATACAGGTGTTCCCGTACCTAGACGACTGGCTGGTGCGCGGTCGCACCAAGGAGCAAGTTCAAGCTCACGTCCACAGAATAGTGCACACATTCAACGAGTTGGGCATCCTACTCAACAAGGACAAATCCACTCTAGAACCTACCCAGAGAATAGAATTCATCGGCGCAGTTCTAGACTCCAGACGTGCACAAGCCATCCTGCCAGACAACCGCTTTGGCACCATCACGAACCTCATTCAAGGGCTCAAGGCCTTCCCAACTACCACGGTGAGGTCGTGCCTTACCCTGCTGGGTCACATGGCTTCCTGCACGTACGTAACCAGGCATGCCAGACTTCGGCTTCGCCCACTTCAAACCTGGGTGTCATCAATATACCGTCCACATCGGGACAGCCTGAACATGGTGGTCACGGTCCCGAACTCGGTCCTGGCCTCCCTCACCTGGTGGCTAGATCACAATGTGGTCTGCGAGGGGATGCCATTTCACGCCCCACAACCCTCTCTGCACCTGGTCACAGACGCGTCATCTCTGGGTTGGGGCGCCCATCTCAACGAACACCATACCCAGGGCCTGTGGACTGCACCCCAGTTAGCCCTGCACATCAATGTTCGGGAACTGATGGCGGTGCGCCTGGCGTGCCAGGCATTCCTCAATCTCCTACGTGGCCGCTGTGTGTTAGTTCTCATCGACAACACCACGGCCATGTTTTACATCAACAAGCAAGGAGGAGCACGTTCGTCAATTCTATGCCAAGAGGCCATTCGCCTGTGGGACTTCTGCATCGCCCACTCAATCCATCTCACGGCATCGTTCCTCCCTGGAGTCCAGAACACTCTAGCGGACCGACTCAGCAGGTCCTTCCAGACGCACGAGTGGTCTATCCGTCCGGACATCATACATTCCATCTTCCAGAGGTGGGGGTTTCCCCAGATAGACCTGTTTGCATCTCGAGACAACAGGAAGTGCCACGTGTTCTGCTCCCTACAAGGTCGAGCTCCGGGCTCCCTCTCGGATGCGTTTCTCCTTCCCTGGAAAGACCACCTGTTTTATGCCTTCCCTCCGTTTCCTCTGGTCCACAAGGTACTGCTCAAATTGCGCAGAGACCAGGCACAGGTAATTCTGATCGCTCCAGCGTGGCCGAGACAACATTGGTACACCACACTGTTGGAACTCTCGGTTCAGACACCGATCCCGCTTCCATTATGTCCGGATCTCATCTCTCAGGACCACGGCCGGCTGCGTCACCCCGACCTGCAATCACTCCACCTCACGGCGTGGCTGCTCCATGGTTCACCCAGGCAGAGCAGCAATGCTCGCACTCTGTCCAACAGATTCTGCTGAGCAGTAGGAAGCCCTCAACACGCACCACGTACCTGGCCAAGTGGAAGCGGTTCTCCTGTTGGTGCGAACAACGAGCCACGTCCCCGTTGCAGGCACCCATTCCTCTCATTTTGGAATATCTCCTCTCCCTAAAACAGCAGGGGTTGGCGATATCTTCAATTAGAGTTCACCTGGCCGCTATATCGGCCTTTCACCCAGGGGAACTCGCGTCCTCGGTATTCTCTAACCCGATGGTCGTTAGATTCCTCAAGGGCTTAGACCGGACGTACCCACAACAACGTCAGCCCGTCCCGACGTGGGACCTCAACCTGGTTCTCTCCAAGCTCACAGGTCCTCCATTCGAGCCACTGGCCACCTGTTCACTTCTGTACCTATCCTGGAAGACAGCCTTCCTCGTAGCCATCACCTCAGCAAGGCGCGTTTCTGAACTCAGGGCGCTTACATCTGAGCCCCCTTACACAGTTTTTCATAAGGATAAAGTGCAGCTTCGTCCACATCCTGCCTTTCTCCCTAAGGTGGTTTCTCCTTTTCATATCAACCAGGACATATTTCTCCCGGTCTTTTATCCCAAACCACATGCCACTCGCCAGGATCAACGTTTGCATTCCCTGGACGTACGAAGGGCCCTGGCCTTCTATATTGACCGCACAAAGCACTTTAGAAAGACGACGCAACTCTTCGTTGCAGTGGCCGACCGAATGAAAGGCTCACCGGTCTCCTCACAACGCCTATCCTCCTGGATTACGTCTTGCATCCGGACTTGCTATGACCTGGCAGGTGTCTCAGCACCGCACCTCACCGCTCACTCCACGAGGGCCCAAGCCTCCTCGACTGCTTTCCTGGCACATGTTCCGATACAGGACATTTGTAGAGCGGCGGTTTGGTCATCAGTCCACACGTTTACAGCTCACTATGCACTAGTGCAGCAGTCCAGGGACGATGCTGCATTCGGATCAGCGGTTTTGCACACAGCAATGTCTCACTCCGACCCCACCACCTAAGTTGGGCTTGGGAGTCACCTAATGGAATGGATATGAGCAAGCACTCGAAGAAGAAAAGACGGTTACTCACCGTTGTAACTGTTGTTCTTCGAGATGTGTTGCTCATATCCATTCCAAACCCGCCCCCCGTCCCCACTGTCGGAGTAGCCGGCAAGAAGGAACTGAGGGGGCGCCGGGTCGGCTGGGGTATATATTCAGCGCCATGAAGGCGCCACTCTAGGGGGCTCCACAGCCGACCCGCCGGTGTTGCTAGGGTAGAAAATCTTCCGACGATCGTGCACGCGGCGCGCACACACCTAATGGAATGGATATGAGCAACACATCTCGAAGAACAACAGTTACAACGGTGAGTAACCGTCTTTTCTTCTTCGAGTGCTTGCTCATATCCATTCCATTAGGTGACTCCCAAGCCCAACTTAGGTGGTGGGGTCGGAGTGAGACATTGCTGTGTGCAAAACCGCTGATCCGAATGCAGCATCGTCCCTGGACTGCTGCACTAGTGCATAGTGAGCTGTAAACGTGTGGACTGATGACCAAACCGCCGCTCTACAAATGTCCTGTATCGGAACATGTGCCAGGAAAGCAGTCGAGGAGGCTTGGGCCCTCGTGGAGTGAGCGGTGAGGTGCGGTGCTGAGACACCTGCCAGGTCATAGCAAGTCCGGATGCAAGACGTAATCCAGGAGGATAGGCGTTGTGAGGAGACCGGTGAGCCTTTCATTCGGTCGGCCACTGCAACGAAGAGTTGCGTCGTCTTTCTAAAGTGCTTTGTGCGGTCAATATAGAAGGCCAGGGCCCTTCGTACGTCCAGGGAATGCAAACGTTGATCCTGGCGAGTGGCATGTGGTTTGGGATAAAAGACCGGGAGAAATATGTCCTGGTTGATATGAAATGGAGAAACCACCTTAGGGAGAAAGGCAGGATGTGGACGAAGCTGCACTTTATCCTTATGGAAAACTGTATAAGGGGGCTCGGATGTAAGCGCCCTGAGTTCAGAAACGCGCCTTGCTGAGGTGATGGCTACGAGGAAGGCTGTCTTCCAGGATAGGTACAAAAGTGAACAGGTGGCTAGTGGTTCGAATGGAGGACCTGTGAGCTTGGAGAGAACCAGGTTGAGGTCCCACGTCGGGACGGGCTGACGTTGTTGAGGGTACGTCCGGTCTAAGCCCTTGAGGAATCTAACGACCATCGGGTTAGAGAATACCGAGGACGCGAGTTCCCCTGGGTGAAAGGCCGATATAGCGGCCAGGTGAACTCTAATTGAGGAAATCGCCAACCCCTGTTGTTTTAGGGAGAGGAGATAGTCCAAAATGAGGGGAATGGGTGCCTGCAACGGGGATGTGGCTCGTTGTTCGCACCAACAGGAGAACCGCTTCCATTTGGCCAGGTACGTGGTCCGTGTTGAGGGCTTCCTACTGCTCAGTAGAATCTGTTGCACAGAGTGCGAGCATTGCTGCTCTGCCTGGGTGAACCATGGAGCAGCCACGCCGTGAGGTGGAGTGATTGGAGGTCGGGGTGACGCAACCGGCCGTGGTCCTGAGAGATGAGATCCGGATCCAACGGAAGCGGGATCGGTGTCTGAACCGAGAGCTCCAACAGTGTGGTGTACCAATGTTGTCTCGGCCACGCAGGAGCGATCAGAATTACCCGTGCCTGGTCTCTGCGCAGTTTGAGCAGTACCTTGTGGACCAGAGGAAACGGAGGGAAGGCATAAAACAGGTGGTCTTTCCAGGGAAGCAGAAAGGCGTCCGAGAGGGAGCCCGGAGCTCGACCTTGTAGGGAGCAGAACACGTGGCACTTCCTGTTGTCTCGAGATGCAAACAGGTCTATCTGGGGAAACCCCCACCTCTGGAAGATGGAATGTATGATGTCCGGACGGATAGACCACTCGTGCGTTTGGAAGGACCTGCTGAGCCGGTCCGCTAGAGTGTTCTGGACTCCAGGGAGGAACGATGCCGTGAGATGGATTGAGTGGGCGATGCAGAAGTCCCACAGGCGAATGGCCTCTTGGCATAGAATTGACGAACGTGCTCCTCCTTGCTTGTTGATGTAGAACATGGCCGTGGTGTTGTCGATGAGAACTAACACACAGCGGCCACGTAGGAGATTGAGGAATGCCTGGCACGCCAGGCGTACCGCCATCAGTTCCCGAACATTGATGTGTAGGGCTAACTGGGATGCAGTCCACAGGCCCTGGGTATGGTGTTTGTTGAGATGGGCGCCCCACCCCAGAGATGACGCGTCTGTGACCAGGTGCAGGGAGGGTTGTGGGGCGTGAAATGGCATCCCCTCGCAGACCACATTGTGATCTAGCCACCAGGTGAGGGAGGCCAGGACCGAGTTCGGGACCGTGACCACCATGTTCAGGCTGTCCCGATGTGGACGGTATATTGATGACACCCAGGTTTGAAGCGGGCGAAGCCGAAGTCTGGCATGCCTGGTTACGTACGTGCAGGAAGCCATGTGACCCAGCAGGGTAAGGCACGACCTCACCGTGGTAGTTGGGAAGGCCTTGAGCCCTTGAATGAGGTTCGTGATGGTGCCAAAGCGGTTGTCTGGCAGGATGGCTTGTGCACGTCTGGAGTCTAGAACTGCGCCGATGAATTCTATTCTCTGGGTAGGTTCTAGAGTGGATTTGTCCTTGTTGAGTAGGATGCCCAACTCGTTGAATGTGTGCACTATTCTGTGGACGTGAGCTTGAACTTGCTCCTTGGTGCGACCGCGCACCAGCCAGTCGTCTAGGTACGGGAACACCTGTATCCCTTGCCGACGAAGGTACGCTGCCACGACAGCCATACATTTCGTGAACACTCTTGGGGCCGAGGATAGGCCGAAGGGAAGGACTGCAAATTGGTAGTGCACCGTGTTTACCACGAATCGCAGGAAGCGTCTGTGAGGTGGGTAAATTGCGATGTGAAAGTATGCGTCTTTCATGTCGAGGGCGGCGAACCAGTCTCCAGGATCGAGGGAAGGGATAATGGCCCCCAAAGAGACCATGCGGAACTTCAACTTTACTACGAATTTGTTGAGTCCGCGCAAGTCCAAGATGGGCCGCAGACCTCCTTTGGACTTGGGGATCAGGAAGTAACGGGAATAAAATCCCCTGCCCCTTAACTCTATCGGAACCTCCTCTATGGCCCCCATGGCCAGGAGCGTAGAAACCTCCTGTATAAGAAGTTGCTCGTGAGAAGGGTCCCTGAAGAGGGACGGGGAAGGGGGGTGGGAGGGGGGGATAGAAGAAAACTGGATAGCGTATCCCCTCTCCACCGTGCGGAGGACCCAACGGTCCGAAGTTATAAGGGACCAAGCACGGTGGAAGTGGGAGAGGCGATCCCGAAAGGAGGGAGCTGGATCCTGGGGGATGACTGGGGCGCCGTCCTCGACCGCACCTTCAAAAGTTCTGTCTAGGACCTGAAGGTGGTCTTGGTGGCCCTTGGTTCTGACCGGGTTGAGGGCCAGCCCATCTTCTCCTACCACCTCGCCCTCGCCTTCTGGCAGGGTCCTGTCTCTGACGAGGTGGAGGGGGGTAAAAACGTTGAGGCTGGGGCCTAAATGGTCTGCGCTGGGGACCCGCAACATGCATCCCCAAGGAGCGCATGATTGTCCTGGAGTCTTTGAGGCTCTGCAATCGAGAGTCCGTCTTCTCCGAGAACAGCCCCTGTCCTTCAAAGGGCAAATCCTGTAGGGTCTGCTGTAATTCAGGGGGCAAACCCGAAACTTGGAGCCAGGAGGTCCTGCGCATAGCGATACCTGTGGCCAGGGTCCTTGCGGCCGAGTCCGCTATGTCCAGGGAGGCCTGTAAGGAGGTCCGAGCCACCTTCTTACCCTCCTCAACCATGGCTCCAAACTCTTCCCTGGACTCTTGGGGAATCAACTCCTTAAACTTCCCCATAGAGTTCCAGGAGTTGAAATTGTAGCGGCTCAGTAGCGCCTGTTGATTCGCCGCTCTAAGTTGTAGCCCTCCGGCTGAGTAAACCTTACGGCCAAACAGATCAAGCCGCTTAGCCTCTTTTGATTTTGGCGCTGCAGCCTGCTGGCCGTGGCGCTCTCGTGCATTCACTGATTCCACCACCAGTGAACACGGTTGGGGGTGTGTGTACAAGTACCCATAGTCTTTAGATGGGACAAAGTATTTCCTTTCCACCCCTCTCGCAGTGGGTGGAATGGAGGCAGGAGTCTGCCATATCGTATCCGCGTTCGTTTGGATCGTGCGGATCAAGGGTAACGCCACCCTCGATGGGGCATCCGATCCAAGGATGTTCACGATCGGGTCGTGCACCTCCACTATCTCCTCCGTCTGCAGGTCCATGTTACGGGCCATCCTGCGCAGGAGATCCTGGTGAGCCCGAAGATCTATCGGAGGGGGACCCGTGCATGAAGTGCCCGCCACTGCCTCATCCGGAGAGGAGGAGGAGGACGCCTCTGGTGGTAGTGGATCCAAGGGGGGGTCCCGGTCCCCCTGGTCTTGGGTCGGAGCATCACCGGCACTTGGGTCCACGGTGTCGGGTGGTGTGGACACAGAAGCCTCTACGCCTCCAGGCGGAGGCCGAGAGATGGTGGATTCTGGGGCCCTTCTGACCGAGTGACCCGAGCGAGAGGTCGATGGTAACGAAGCCCCTTGCTCCTGGTGGTACGCCCACGGGGTCCAAAACGACCAGTGAGATGGTCCATGAGGGTGGTCCTCTGCCCTCTCCTGCCAATGGCCCAAGTCTCGTTCCTCGGCCTGCCCCTGAGGGGGGTATGCCGATCTCGACAGGTCCTCTGAGGATCGAGACGCTGATCTTGACGGCCATGGCGGTGCCGTGAAAGATGGAATGATCCCCGTGGTCTGCGGTGCCGCACGGTGCCGGTCCGGAGATGATCTATCTCTGTGCGGTGCCGGCGATCGGTGCCGGGACCGCGACCGGTGCCGATGACCTCGTCGGTGCCGGGAATCGGATCTGGACCTCGACGAGGACCTAGAGTATGCCCGGTGCCGGGATCGGCCCCTCGGCGTCGAGCGTCGAGCGTGGCGGTGCCGAGAACTACGTCTCGACGTTGACCGGTGCCGACGATCATATCGGTGCCGAGACGTAGAGCGGTGCCGCGAAGAAGATCTTGACCGCGAGTACGACCGGTGCCGAGACGTTCGGTGCCGGGACTGCGAGCGGCGTGGGGACCTGCTTCGGGACCTGGATCGGCGCCGAGGTTCCAGCCCTTGTGATGGAGGGCGCATCAAGGCAGGTTTCCCTCTTGACTGTACCGGGCGAGTCAACGGTGCAGTCGGTGCCGGTGGTTGAGGCGGTGCCGGCTCCGTGAGAGCTATCAAGTCTCTCGCCGCCGCGAAGGTCTCTGGAGTCGACGGGAGACACTGTATCACCGCCGGCCTCGGTGGAGACGCTATTTGCACCGGACTCGACGGCCTCGGCGCCGGAGTCGACGGTGCTGGAGGAGCCTGTTTCCGATGCTCCATCGGCGGACGCGGCTCTACCCCCGGCACTGGGGGAGCCGGCGTCTTCGGCGCGGACGTCCCCGTCTTATGGGCTTTTTTATGCCCTGGGGATAATGACCGGCGCCGCGGCACTTGCTGTGTTTGCGGTGCCGACGAGGTCCGGTGCCGGGGAGGCTTGTCTGACGCCACTCGCGTGGTCGTCATAGCCGGTGCCGCCGGGGCACTGCGCACCGAAGTGCTAGGCGCCGGAGTCTGGCCCGTGGAAGGAGTGTCCGGGCTAAGTGCCGCCTCCATTAGGAGTTGCCTGAGCCGAAAGTCCCGCTCCTTCTTGGTTCTTGGTTTGAAGGCCTTACAGATCTTGCATTTGTCTGTTTGGTGGGACTCTCCCAGGCACTTCAAACAGGAGTCGTGAGGGTCGCTCGTTGGCATAGGCTTAGCGCAGGAGGCGCACTGCTTGAAGCCGGGAGCGTTGGGCATGAGCCCGGGCCCGCGGCCGGGGGAGAAAGGGGGAGACGACCCCCTTAACCCCCTGAACTACAATACAACTATAACAACTTTAAAAACTATTTAACTATAAACACTAGAACTACAACTATAACTATAACTCTGAATGATCAAGTAAGCTAGGGAGAGTGGAGAACAGCTACGCCGCGCTCCACAGTTCCAACGACCGTCAGGGGCGGTAAGAAGGAACTGAGGGGGCGCCGGGTCGGCTGGGGTATATATTCAGCGCCATGAAGGCGCCACTCTAGGGGGCTCCACAGCCGACCCGCCGGTGTTGCTAGGGTAAAAATCTTCCGACGATCGTGCACGCGGCGCGCGCACACCTAATGGAATGGATATGAGCAACACATCTCGAAGAACAACAGTTACAACGGTGAGTAACCGTCTTTTACTCACTGCTACCCTACATCCCTCGCCATGGCCAGAGAACATTGCATGTGCAAGTAAACATTGCTGGGGAATGTTTTCAGATGCCCTCCACACACTTTGAACATTAGTGGCAAACTCTGTTTTATATCACAAGTTTATAATAGTTTGTTCAGCCCCAGACCCACCTGTACCATCATCACTAACATCCTGCAGAATTTGTTCTTCCATTGGGAATCATAAAAATCATTACCATAAATAAATGGTCCTGATTTTGGACAGCAGGTTTGACTTCTTTATGGACATTCGGAGTATTCAGTATGTCAGACCAACTGTGTACTACATGCACACATACAATCCGATAAAATGATGAAGAGGTTAAAAATGTGAAAAGTAACTGACAAAAGAAATGTATTTTTTAGTAATCTCTACTCATTACAGTTCATCAGTAGGTTTATCACAAGCTTGCCTAATGTCAGGACAGTAGACAACTATTGTTGCTTCCACTAAAATCTCATAGGGTAGAGATGTGAAGGTAAAATGAATCTGGAGACAGCAGCACAAGGCTGAAGCAACATTTGTCAAATGAGCCAGGTTATCAGAGCCAGGACTAAGGGTTTGTCTACACAGAGGGGTAATGTGATCTACATGAATGTGATTTCTAAAGCACACTAACAAGTTGTACATTAAGTGGTCTGTGTAGACCCTGCTGGTTTGCACTAAAGGTTATTTAGTGCGCTTTAATGTAGTACTGCTTCAAACAGCACTACATTAGACCCTTCCGGTGTGCTTTGAAACAGTACTGCAGTACAGCACAAAGACTTTTTGTAACCTTTTTGATTCACTTGAAACCCAAAACCAAATGAAAGTCACAAGGATTTGGATTTCACTGCAATGTTTTACACAGTGTAGTTTTGAGTCGGTTCTCTGAAAAGGACTAGCAAGCATTGGCCCAATCCTGAACCCATTTAAATAAAGAAAAACTTTGTCATTACCATTCTTGGGGGCAGGATGAGGCCTTTCATATGTACAGTGTTTTCTAAAATCAGATGTATGTTAATCTGGCACAATAGCTCTCATATACTTTCCATGTCAGCCAGCAGAGTACCTTGCAGAATAAACACGTTAATTACATGGTGGTCTGTGGGAAACCAAAGAATATTTAGATTTTAAATAATCTGAGTACAAGATTATCAAATGTGCTAATCTAATGCCTTAATTAGTCTTTGACAAAACACTGAAAGATTATTAAACTAAATAGTCAAAAGGTGAGAGGTAAAGTTATTTAGGGGTAAATTATTTAGGACAGTCAAGACCAGAGAAGACTGAAAATTCCAAGGGGGACTTAACAAAGCTAGAGAAATAGGTATCATAATTCTAAATGAAATTCAGTGTTGACAAATGCAAATTAATGCATGTTGGAAGGAATAATTTGAACTACTCATACATATTGCTGGGTTCTAAATTAAGCAACTGCTCAGGAAAAAAGACCTGGATGTTGTAGTGGACAGCTCAAGGAAAACTTCTATTCAGTGTACACCAGTGATCTAAAAAGCAAACAAAATGTTAGACTAGATGGGATAGAAAAGAATACTGAAAATATTTATTATTATACTGTTATATAAATCGATGATATGTCCTCAGTTGGAGTACTGTGTTCAGTGCTGGTCTCTCTCTGATTTATAATATATACAGAACCAAAATGAAGAAGTGTAGAGAGGGGTGATGAATGAAGAAAGGCACAGACACACTTCTGTATGAGGAGAGAAGATTGGAACTGTTTAGGTCAGACAGGAAAGGAATAAGAAGGATATGATAGAGATATTCAAAATAAATGGTGTAGAGAAGGTAAATGGGCACCCTGTGTACCCTTCCTATAGTAAAAGGACAAGGTGAAATCAACAAATTTGATAACCAATTTTTAATTGATAAAGGAATACAACAACATTTATTGTGTAAGTCATTGATTGCCACAAGATATCTTAAGACCAAGAGCTTAGTAGGACTAAAAAGAGGATTGGATATTTATATGGACAATGAAAACATCCACAGATACTTTAGATAGAGATAAACCAAAAATATAAGAGCTATAAACCGTCATGCTTCAGGGCATAAAGCAACCACTGATTGATGGGAGAAAATTGATTGTTAGGAAGAAACTTCTGCTATTGGAAGGTTATTCCATTGCTTGGCTTCTTGCACCTTTCTCTGAAGAATCTTTTATTCACCACTGTCAGAAACAGGATACCAGGCTACATGAACTGTTGCTCTGATTTGGTATGGCAATTCCTATATTCCATTAAACAGACAAAAGACAAACAACAAAATATAATCTTCTCATTTAAATTTCACAAAGTCATGATCAATTGGGTATTTAAATCAATTTATTTCTGTTTGAGACCCAGTGCCCATCATCTTGAAAATCAGGCAAATGACTTAGGTGCCTAAATGTGGATTTTAGGTGTCCTAACTTTAAACATCCAAGCTGAAAATTTTGGCCAAGCCTTTTTGGTACCATCTTAAACAAAAACAAAAGGTGAATGATGTTCAAGTTAAAGCCCAGAGTCAGGAATATTTAGCTGGTATTCCACAAATGCATTTTAGACAAGGGGAAATCTAGTCTTCAATAAAAATATATAATTTAGTTGATATGCTCATCCATTTCTTTGTATCTGTTAACATAAGTTATTGAGTACAGTACAGAACATTTGGTATCATTTTTAAAAACAAACAGATTTCCAAACTGTTTTATGGAGTCTCTCAATCTGCTGAAAGCTGTTCAGAAGAGTAGGGAAAACATGCTATTCTTGATAGAAATATTTTGTTCCTTATTTCATTTGAATAAGTCACCCACCGATAACTGATTGGTCAAAACACTGGCACAGCCTGAAAAGAATAAATAAAATAAAATCAGTCACATTTCATGAATGGAAAAATATTCCTATGTATAATTGATATACTCATGGAAAAATATCTCAATAAAAATGTGTTTATTTTGGGCCATGTAACAAAATATGTTATCAGCTTGGAGCCTGGGATCCTCAGGAAAGAAGCCTGGCTAAGAAACCCCCTTCCAGACTAGAACCATATGCTAGAAGGCAAGTGTTAATGGGCTCCAGCTGACTTTGGTCCTTGTCCATTAACCTTTGCCTGCTGGCATATAGCCTTATACTGAAACCTTGGGGCATCCTGGCCCAGCCTCCTTCCTGATAGTTCTGGGATCCACATGAATAATTAATATACCCTGTCACAATCCAAGACAGTCTATGAATTACAGTGTAAGACAAAAAAGACACAAAAATTACAGTAGAAATGGTCTGACTTACTAATGAACTGTGTGTGTATTGTTCTTTATTAAATAAAATTAAAAAAGAAAGATTGAAAACACCAAAGTAAAACATATCTAAAAAGCAAAGCATGGTAACTGCTTTTAAATGTAGGGAGCTTTCTGTCAAGAATTTTAGTAAAAAAGCATCTAAATTAGAAAAGAGAAGCACCTTCCTTTTTCCACTACTGAAAGAGTCCTGTGTATATGAAACCCAAAAACGATATCGTAATCCACTTGCCAGAGGTTGAAAGGAAACCTAAAATCAAAACAAAATGGTTCAAACAGAGCAAATAATCCCAAAGGAGTTAAAAAAAAAAAAGACAAACCATGCACACAATGTAACCCTCAATTTGGCTTCCTCTTTTCTTGTTTCTGGCTGTTTTAATATCCAGGAAAACAAGTTTGAAAATGGGTTATGTTTCAATGCCTATATGTGGCTAATTTAATTGAATGACACTAGATTTTCAGGTTTCAGTGGTAGCCGTGTTAGTCTGTATCAGCAAAAAAAACGAGGAGTCCTTGTGGCACCTTAAAGACTAATAAATTTATTTGGGCATAAGCTTTTGTGGGCTAGAACCCACTTCATCAGATGTATGAAGTAAAAGATACAGGAGCAGATATAAATACATGAAAGGATGTGGGTTGCTTTACCAAGTGTTAAGTCAGTCTAACAAGATAAATCAAGTAACAGCAGGATACCCAGGGAGAAGAAATAACTTTTGAAGTGGTAAGAGAGTGGCTCATTACAGACAGTTGTCAAGAAGGTGTGAATAACATATTGGCCAACAAAGAAAGTAACAGCCCCCAACTAAAACCTCTCCAGGGCACCATCAAGGATCTACAACCTATCCTGAAGGACGATCCCTCACTCTCACAGACCTTGGGAGACAGGCCAGTCCTCGCTTACAGACAGCCCCCCAACCTGAAGCAAATGCTCACCGGCAACTACACAACAAAAACACCAACCCAGGAACCAAACCCTGCTACAAACTCCAGTGCCAACTCTGTCCACATATCTATTCAAGGGACACCATCAGAGGACCTAACCACATCAGCCACACCATCCGGGGCTTGTTCACATGCACATCTACCAATGTGATATATGCCATCATGTGTAAGCAATGCCCCTCTGCCATGTACATTGGCCAAAGTGCAGTCTCTACGCAAAAGAATAAAAGTGACACAAAGCTGACATCAGGAATCAAAGGAGAACACATCAACCTCTCTGGTCACTCAATAACAGACCTTAAAATGGCAATTCTTCAACAAAAAAACTTCAAAAACAGACTCCACCGTGAAGCTGCAGAACTGGAATTAATTTGCAAACTAGATACCATCAGATTAGGCCTAAATAAAGACTGGGAGTGGTTGGGTCATTACAAAACCTAAACTTAATTTCCCCAATACTAATTTCTCCCTACTGTTACTCACACCTTCTTGTCAACTGTCTGTAATGGGCCACTCTCTTACCACTTCAAAAGTTATTTCTCCTCCCTTGGTATCCTGCTGTTAATTGATTTATCTCGTTAGACTGACTTAACACTTGGTAAAGCAACCCACATCCTTTCATGTATTTATACCTGCTCCTGAATCTTTTACTTCATACATCTGATGAAGTGGGTTCTAGCCCACAAAAGCTTATGCCCAAATAAATTTGTTAGTCTCTAAGGTGCCACTAGATTTTCATTCTTTCTGTTCATGCTGTTGGGCAGTGGTTTTCAACCTGTGTGCCGCAGACCCCTGGCGGTCCACAGACTATGCCTATGGGGCCCACGAAAGATTGTCATTACCATAGAACAGTGGTTTTCAACTGTGGTCCGTGGACCCCTGGGGGGGGTCTGCAGACTATGTCTAAGATTTTCAAAGGGGTCCACACCTCCATTTGAAATTTTTTAGGGGTCTGCAAATGAAAGAAAGGTTGAAAACCACTGCTTTATGCAATAGATTTCACAGCATGCTAACAACTTATTTTATTGAAAATCTGGGGTTCCCAAAAAGGGAGGTGGGAGAATTATCATTCCTAGAGAATTCAGGACTGGACTAGGCAGTCACCTGTTAGGGATGGATGTCATTATGCTTTGTGCTCTTGCCACAATGCAGAGAAGATGAGCTACATGACTCACTACAGAATCCTTCCAAATTATCATTCTGAGACCAACTGACCTGAAAAAAACATCAGAAATCACTGCAGCTGTGGACTGAAGAAAAAATCTCTACATCACTGGCATGTCTAGCATCAGACACTAGAAGAATTCTCAGTTACATTGGTTTGGAGCAGGCGATAAAACCACACAAAGCCAACATATAAATAAGCACTATGGCCCCATCCCTGTTCAGTAAAGCACTTTAGGACATCTTTAAAGGTATGTCTACACTACGAGAGTAGTTCGATTTTACTTAAAGCGAATTTGTGGAACCGATATTACAAAGTCGAACGTGTGTATCCACACTAAGGACAGTAATTCGACTTTGTGAGTCCACACTAACACTTACCTACTGATCCTTCCCCTGATTCACGGTCCGGGTTACGGCCTCAGGAGGGTTGGTAGGGGATCTCCGTGAGGGTGATGAAGAGATCCTGGCTGTCAGGGAAATCAGCGTTGAAAGCGCTGTCGACTGCCTCGTCCTCCTCATCTCCTTCCTCATCTTCCCCGTCTGCGAACAGCTCCGAGGAAGCGGCCATCGACAATACCCCATTGTCAGAGTCCACGGACAGTGGTGGGGTAGTGGTGGCAGCCGCACCTAGAATGGAATGCAGTGCCTCGTAGAAACGGCATGTCTGGGGCTGGGATCCGGAGCGTCCGTTTGATTCTTTGCTCTTCTGGTACCCTTGTCTCAGCTCCTGGATTTTCACACAGCACTGCGTTGCATCCCGGCTGTATCCTCTCTCCGTCATGGCTTTTGAGATCTTCTCGTAGATCTTCGCATTCCGTTTTTTCGATCGCAGCTCCGAAAGCACAGACTCATCGCCCCACACAGCAATCAGATCCAAGGCTTCACGATCAGTCCATGCTGGGGCCCTCTTTCTATTCTGCGATTGCATGGTCACCTCTGCTGGAGAGCTCTGCATCGTTGCCAGTGCCGCTGAGTTCGCCATGATCTCCAAACAGGAAATGAGATTCAAACTGGCCAGACAGGAAAAGGAATTCAACTTTTCCCGGGGCTTTTCCTGTGTGGCTGGTGGCTGGTCAGAGCATCCGAGCTCGGACTGCTGTCCAGAGCGTCAACAGAGTGGTGCACTGTGGGATAGCTCTTGGAGCTATTAGCGTCGAATTCCATCCACACCTACCCTAATTCGACATGGCCATGTCGAATTTAGCGCTACTCCTCTCGTCGGGGAGGAGTACAGAAATCAATTTAAAGAGACCTCTATGTCGAAATAAATAGCTTAGTTGTGTGGATGGGTGCAGGGTTAATTCGAGTTAATGCTGCTAAATTGGACATAACCTCCTAGTGTAGACCAGGCCTAAGTCTATTGATTTCAGTGGGACTTAGGTACATGCTTAAGGGTTTGCTGAATAGGGACAGACTGAAGCATGTGCTTAAATATTTTGCCGATCTGGGATGCTGAGTATGCCTATTATACAGTATGCCTACAAGAGCTGGCAATCTGTTATTTTATTATTATTACTGTCACTTGGAATTCTAAGTACCCGAATTCCTGGAAAAATCAGGATTTAAACATTTAAAGGAAAGTAATTGTGCCAGCACATAATTGTGGGTACAAAATTAGAGACTGTGTTAAGGCCAAGTTTAGAACTAGGTCCCTTATATTTTTTAACCTTTCACAGATATCTTTTTATTGTTCCATTTTCAGCCTGCTTATTATCTCCCATCATACTTTTGTGTTCTGTATTTGTGATGCTTTTCATGTTTTTAAAAAATATAAATAGATGTATTTCCCTCAAATAATCCTGAAATACAATGGTACAATCAGGATTTGTGTTTATTTTATTATGAAGAATAATTACTGTGGCGACATTTCAGTTTCACCAATATCTATTTTTTTCCCTCCTAGTTACTTGTACTAGTCCTGTCTAATCCAATAAAATTTTGTGGGGTAAACCTGCTCTGTATCTTGTTACCAGTCACTTGAACCATCTACGCTCCCATGGCCTCCAGTTTCCAAAACAAAATCTACTTCCAATCAAGCATTCATGTATTTTGTAAACATGGAAGGTTTATCTATCTGTGGAGATGTACATTAAATTGATACAATTTCAAGCAGCATTTTTGTCAAGACACACAGATTTCAGAAGGCACCCAACAGCAGGGAGAGACTGACAGTCCTTGTTTTTCTTACAGCTTAATGGCACAAAATGTGTGTGCAATTTCCATGTCCAATTACTATGACTACAGGTGCAAATAGGGTAACTGAGTATATAAACAGCTAATTCTATGTATTCATGCTCAGTTATCAATTTGTACCTGAATTCACAAAGTTTGCACACGTTTTATGTATGCAGTTGCACAACTAAGCTGTCTGAAAATCCAGGTATTCAAGTGACTCTACTTATATTTAAAAAGAGAATCAGTTTTATGCTGGTCATGAAACAACTTTGAAAGCTTGAAAGTAATAAGCCAAATTCCGGTAAGCAATGCATGGCAGAAGATCAGTAGACAACACTCAGGCGTGCAGCATAAGTTGGGTGTCCTGATTATACCTCCTCTGGAAAATGATGGAGAAGTTAGGTCCGCAGCAAATATTGTGGAAGGGTGCAATGAGGCAAGACCATGAGTAGGTGCGATACACATTTTTCATTAGAGCTGTTGGAGAAAAGTAATTCCATTTTATGGAGGATTTTGATATTTCAACATTTGGTTTTGTTCAGATGCAGAATGAAAACCAACAATTTCAAAGTCCTCTGTGAAAGGTAATGAACCCCAGCCTTGGAGCCACAGCCCGGGAGTTCCCTACTTCCAAGCATTATCTGTCACTGCCTGAATTACAGTCACGGACCAGGGAAACCATGGGTCCCTGACTCCAAAGCAGTCTAGCAGGTATGCTGGCAGGGAGCCAGGTGGGCAGGCAAGTTGGCAGAAAATCAGGCAGAGTTCCATTGGAACTTCATAAAAATCAAACTGTTTAGATTTCCATGAACTGCACATTGCAATGAAAAAATATTTAATCAGAATTTTCCCAAACAGCTCTAACGTTCATACACACATGTAGCTGTTTATGTAACCCACACATCTCCAGGGTGTGGTATTCTGTCCCATCTAGTGGAACTAAGACCACTTAGAGAGAGAGATCAAATGATCTGCTCTACAACCATAACTAAGAGCCAGTTGGTTTTTAGCTCATGCGGTAGAGGCTCATGCACTAAACTCCAGAGGTCCCAGGTTCAAACCTGCCCAATGACGACCGGGGTCTGTTGGTGTTACATTTACATTAAGCAATGGTCTGCGCTCACAGCTTCCTACTCCACTCCTCTCCCTCGCCATGTTATTTTTATTCATAGCAAGAACAGAAAGGATGATGGGACTATGTGTATGGCTGGTCTCAACCAGAGTATGATCACATATTAACATCATTTGAACAGTCAATATGTGCCTATTTGTACTGGGGGAGTGGATTATGCTAATTTCCCTACATTTGCCAGAATTTCAATCAAAAGGAACAGCTTGATACTTAGTATGAAAGGTTTAAATGTTTCTGAAGAGCACAGATAACAGTATTGCTTGTGAGATTTTTTTTCAAGTCATGTCAAAAATAATGTTAGGCTTGGTCTACACTACAGAATTTTGTCCACAAAAGTTATGTCGACACTCAAAAAGCGCTATAATAAAAATCGGGTATTGCATGTTCACACTCACTCCCTCTGTCAGCAGAGCGCATCCACACTTGGGGCACTAGCATCGACAGTGTGAGCAGTGCACTATGGGTACCTATCCTACAGTCCAGCTCGACACCTTCTGCCACTGGGTCTTGTGGAAAGGCGGAGTGGATTGCGGCACATCTTGGGACTGGGCTCAAGGTCCCATGATGCATTGCTTTCTGTCCCAGCATTCCATGGGATTCTGGCTTTCTTTCATGGCATTTTTCAACTGCTCTAGTTTGCTGTGCACCCTGGCATCTTTGTGAGACGGGATGGATCCCGCACTGCTCTCCTATGCTCTGATAACTGTCATGAAGACATTGCGGATGACAGTGCAGCTCATTGCAAAGTTCCTAACTGAAGAAGACTCCCAATTGACTGACATGCTGTCTGATGTGGATAGGGAGCCACTTTAGATTGCTTTTGGCATTCACAGGACAACTGCAGAGGGTGAACCGTCGCTTTTGGGCTCAGGAAACAAGCACTGAATGGTGGGATCGTATCGTCATGCAGGTGTGGGATGATGAGCAGTGGCTACAGAACTTTTGGATGTGGAAAGCCACCTTCCTGGAACTGTGCGCGGAGCTAGCCCCAGCACTGTGGCACAAGGACACCAGAATGAGAGATGCCCTATTGGTAGAGAAGCGTGAGAGACAATTGCTGTGTGGAAGCTGGTGACGCCAGACTGCTACCAGCTGGTTGCGAATCAATTTGGAGTCGGAAAGTCGACTGGTGGGTCTGCGTTAATGCAAGTATGCAGGGCAATTAATCGCATCCTGCGACAAAGGACCGTGACTCTGGGAAATGTGCATGAAATAGTGGATGGCTTTGCAGAAATGGGTTTCCCTAACTGTGGAGGGGTGATAGATGGCACACACATTCCAATTTTGGCACCAGACCACCTTGTGATGGAGTACATCAATAGGAAGGGATACTTCTCCATGGTGTGGTAGGTGCTTGTGGATCACCGTGGCCGTTTCATTGACATCAACGTGGGGTGGTCTGGGAAGGTGCATGATGCACACATCTTCAGGAACACCAGACTGTATAGTAAGCTGAAAGTGGGGATTTTCTTTCCAGACCACAAGATTACAGTGGGGGATGTTGAAATGCCCATAATGATCCTGGGAAACTTGGCATACCCCTTACAGCTGTGGCTCATGACACCTTACATGGGAAACCTGGATGACAGTAAGGAGCGGTTCAACCACAGGCTCAGTAGATGCCGGATGACAGTGGAATGTGCCTTGGCAGATTAAAGGCACACTGGCAATGCCTTTATGGCAGGTAAGACCTCAGTGAGGATAATATTCCCCTGGTCATAGCCGTGTGTTGTATGTTGCATAATCTTTGTGAAGCTAAGGGTGAAAGGTTTATTCAGAGTGGAGTGTTGAGGCAGACTGCTTGGCTGCTGATTTAGAGCAGCCAGATTCCAGGGCTATCAGAGGGCCCCAGAGGGGGGCAATTTGAATCAAGGAGGCTTTGAGGCAACACTTTGCAATCACAGAAATAAACATTACCGGTTCTCGTTTTCAATGTTACATTACATGTAGTTTTCGTAGGAAGCAATGGTGACATTTGGGGTCTTACATTCCAATAAGCAAATGATTAAACTGCCTGTGTATGTATTGGTAGTGCCTGCTATCTCAATTTGTAAGACACAAATAAAGATGTTACCATTCAAAAACTTTGCTTTTATTGCACAAGAACCACCCCCCCCCCACACACACACACACATGCACACAAATATGCTTGGTGGGAAAGAAGGTACCAGGGAAGAGCAGACTTTCAGAGCTGTGTGTAGGTCCAGCTATCATTTTGAAAATTATCCGAGGGAGTGGAGTGAAGGGGAAACCGAGAAGTCCCGGAAAGCAGAAAGGACTGTGTAGGCGGAGTTTGGAGAGGCATGTGCTGCAGGGGAGGATGGGCATGCATTTGCTCAGTCTGCAGCATTTTTAAGGACTTCAGCATCTGCTTTTGCTCCTCCATGACTTTAATCATCCGCTCAGTACTCAACAAACTCCTGATTTTCTTTTCTGTTCTGCCTTTCGGCTTCCCTCCACTCCCTTGCGTTCCCTTTTCTCTGCACTGGAGAAGTGCAGTACCTCCCGGAATATATCTTCTTTGCTGTGTCTTGGGCGCTTTCTTATCTGGCGGAAACACTCAGACGGTGTGTGGGGGGGCGGTATTCCTGAAAGCCACATCTGCCAAAGCAGAAGGAACAATGCACAGAAGCATGATAGTTAAGTTCATTCATAACATTAAAACATTTCAGTAAAGTACACCTTTTGTAACATAACAATCACTTTCTCACTGACCGTTGGCAAGCACACATCTCTGCGAACACCCAAAGCATGGTGGGGAAAAGGGCACTCTGCAAGGGTTGCAGTACAGCTGACCAGGGAAAAAATTTGAAAATTCTCCCACACTTTTCCACGGGGGCGGTCATTGTAGCAGATATCTCACTGCTGAGGGTAAGCAGGGAAGCGAGGGTACATCTACTACATGCTTGTGGCTTCCGCCCTTGGTCCCTTTACAGCTTGCCTGTGTGCTGCTTTGGTGCCTGCACAAGTGATTGCCGAATGGCATGAGAACATTTCCTACAATGGGGGAAGGAACAAAGCAGCTCTGCCAAGGAACCTTTGGCAGAGGATTTCCGAGTACCTCCAGGAAACTTTCCTGGAGATCTCTCTGGAGGATTCCCATGAGATCTCAGTGTGCAGCAACTCCCTGTTCCACCATACTAATTAGCTACACAAGGGAATGTCCAGCACACAGAAACACAACCATCCTCCCACATTTCTATACTCTGAACCCACCTCCACACTACACAAGCCACAGCCACTTATCAGGCATCTCCTCTCCTGCTTCTTGCTCCCCAGAGAGCAACTGCTGAGACTGGCTAGACACCTTCATAGTAGTGAACAGTTCCTGGCTGTCTGCCCCACTGGGTGACCCCACTGGGAGCTCCACATCATCATCTAACTCCACCTCTTCGTCAATGACTTCGTCCTCCAGGTTAGGTCCTTTTTCCGCCGCCCCCAGGCCCGCCAAAGTATCCACGGGGCTCTTGGCAGTGGAGCTGGGGTCACCACCGAGGATAGTGTTCAGCTCCTTACAGAACTGGCAGGTCTTAGGTGCAGCACTGGAGTGACGGTTTACCTCCCTCCCTTATGATACGCCTGCCTCAGCTCCTTTATCTTCACTCTGCACTGCAGAATGTCCTGATCATAGCCCTTTTCACACCAGACTTGAGAAGTCTGCTCCTAGGTATCAAAATTCCTACAGCTCCAGCACAGCTAGGACTGCACAGCCTCCTCTCCTCATATACTGAGCAGATCCAGCAGATCCACAGTGGTCCAAGCAGGAGAGCATTTGCTGCGATAACCTGCCATGGTCACCAGGGAAGATGCGATGTAACCTCTCCGCACTGAGCAAACAGGAAATGGAATTTCAAAATGTCTTGGGGTCTCTAAGGGGGAGGGGCAGATGGTTGTTTACTTGGCTGCAGGGCAGTGGAGTTCAAACTGCTGACCAGAGCGGTCAGGATGGGCATTGTGGGACACCTCCTGGAGGTCAATGAAAGTAATAAAATCAAGCATGGTGGCTACACTGGAACTATGTCGACAGAAATTTTGCACAAAAAGCCTGATGTCTCTTATTGGGGTGGTTTTATTTTGTCACCAAAACAGAGCATTTTTGCCGCCAAAAGTTGCATCACAGTGTGTACGCATCCACTGTTTTGTCGACAAAAGCTGCCTTTTATCGACAAACATTTGTAGAGTAGACAAGGCCTCAGCGAGACAAGGTAGGTGAAGCATTGGACCAACTTCTGTTGATGAAAGAGACAAGTTTTCAAGCTTACAGACAGCTCTGGTTCAGGTCTGGGAAAGGTACTTAGGCCTTGGCTACACTTGCAGATGTACAGCGCTGTGAGTTAAACCTGACTTCATACAGCTGAGTAGGGAAAGCGCTGCAGTCTGTCCACACTGACAGCTGCTCAGCGCACGTGGCCGCATTTGCTGTGCCATTGGGAGCGGTGCATTATGGGCAGCTATCCCACAGAGCACCTCTTCCCATTCTGGCACTGTGGGTTGTGGGAAGGGGGCGTGGGTTCGGGGCATTCTGGGTCCTGTCCCAATGCCCCGTGATGCATTGCTTCGCATCCCAGAAATCCCTTTGTTTCCGTTCACCTTTGGTGCCATCTTTCAACTGTTTCTGTGCAGCGCGATCTGTCTGCGGGAAATGGAGCCCGAACTGCTGAGGCGTATGCTGACTTATCTTGCCAGCGTGTCATGTTTGGTTGTTGAACTATTCCTTAAGATCCAAAGTGACAGTGAGAGTGAGGAGTTCGACAATGCTATCGAGCCGCGTAACGCGTATGACACAAAATAGCTTGTGGCATTCACGGACATGCTCAGCACCGTGGAACGCCGCTTTTGGGCTCGGGAAACAAGCACTGAGTGGTGGGATCACATCGTCATAGAAGTCTGGGATGACGAGCAGTGGCTGCAGAATTTTCGGATGAGAAAAGCTACTTTCATAGGACTGTGTGAGGAGCTCACTCCCACCCTGCGGCGCAAGGACATGAGATTGAGAGCTGCCCTGCCAGTGGAGAAGCGGGTGGCTATTGCAATCTGGAAGCTGGCAACTCCAGACAGCTACTGGTCGGTCGCAAATCACTTTGAAGTGGGAAAGTCGACCGTTGGAATCGTGTTGATGCAAGTTTGCAGGACAATTAATCACATCCTAATCAGAAGAATCGTGACTCTGGGTAACGTGCAGGAAATAGTGGATGGCTTTGCACAAATGGGATTCCCTAACTGTGGAGGGGTGTTAGATGGGACGCACATTCCTATTCTGGCACCACCCCACCTAGGATCCGAGTACGTTAATCGGAAGGGGTATTTCTCTATGGTTCTCCAGGCGCTTGTGGATCACCATGGGCGTTTCACTGACATTAACACAGGCTGGCCCGGAAAGGTGCATGACGCACGCATCTTTCAGAACACTTGGCTGTTCAGGAACATGCAGGCTGGGACTTTTTTCCCAGAGCGGAAGATCACGGTAGGGGAAGTTGAAATGCCCATTGTGATCCTTGGAGATTCCGCTTACCCGTTAAAGCTGTGGCTCATGAAACCCTACACAGGGAGCCTTGATAGCAGCAAGGAACGATTCAACTACAGGCTGAGCCGGTGCCGAATGTCTGTGGAGTGTGCCTTTGGCCGTTTAAAGGGCCGCTGGCGATCTCTGTATGGGAAGCTGGACTTGGCCGAAAACAGCATCCCTGTGGTTATATCCGCGTGCTGTGCCCTTCATAATATTTGTGAAGGGAAGGGTGAAAGCTTCACTCAGGCATGGACCTCTGAGGTTCAACACCTGGAGGCTGAATTTGCACAGCCAGAGAGCAGGGCTATTACAGGGGTCCAGCCCAGGGCTGCAAGAATTAGGGATGCTTTGAGGGAGCAATTTGAGGTTGAAAACTAGCAGTGATATCTGGTGCCCTGCACGGGAGTGAAGTGCAGTAGTTCCAATCTTTAGGAATCAGTGTTTGCTAAGCAGACAAGCAGACTTGCAGTGCCTGTTTATTTCCTGGGCTAAGGAGTCTTTTACTTTATGCAATAATAAAGAATGTTTTCAAAGCCAAAAAATCCATTTATTGAAAAAAAAAAATTATTTATTGAAAAGAAACAAGGGGGTGGAGTGGGGAACGGTGCAATTACAGATTCGTGTATGTTCTGTCTGGTGTGCTGTGCAGTGAGTGCTGCACTTCAGGATAGCTATACTGCATGGTGATGGGGGTTGAGTGCAGAGGGTAAAGGTCGTGGTTTCCAGGGCTGGGTGGTGAAGATACTGGTGTTGGAGGCAGCTGGTGGCATGAAGAACACGGAAGTTTGGGAAAGTGGGTCGGAGGTGACAGTGAGGCACAACAGAAAGAGTTTTGGGACAAGGGCTGTGGAGGGGGTGGCATTCACGTTTGCGGAACTGCTCCTTCTGAATGGCGACGAGCTCCTGGATAGCATCTGCTTGGCGCTCCAGGATGCTTATGAGCCGATCCGTGCTTTGCTGCCGGTGCTCCGTGCTTTGCCGCCGGTGCGCTGTGTTTTCCTGGCGGATCCTGCTTTCTCTCTCCCTCCAGTTCTGTGCTTTCTCATTCTCTTTAATAGATTGCCGCATCACTTCTTGCAGCATGTCTTCTTTGCTTTTTCGCGGTCTCTTCCTGAGTCTTTGCAGTCTCTGAGCAGCCGATAAGAGGGACAGCTGAGGTCTCAAGGTCGATGCAGCTGTATAGGCAAAATGCAACATTTAACAGAGGCAGCATTGTTTATACCAGACAGAGTAATGATTTCCCCCACACTTAAGGAGTAGAAAACACACATGGTCTACACAATAGCATAATTTTCCCATCCGAAACAGAGCACACATATCCCATGGGAGCCTCAAAATGGTGAGTAAGGGGGACTGATTGTTTCAGGGCTGCACTGTCCTCTGGGTTTCTGTGCTTTGGGGAGAGCCAACATCTTCAGGGGGCACCTACACTGAACACTGTCCCAACATTTTCCACAGGAGTTCGTCCTGGATGATATCTCGCTGCTGAGGGTGACCTGGGAAGCAAGGGAGGGTCTTCTATTGCAATGCGGCTTCCGCCCTGGCCCATATGTAGCTTGTCTGTGTGCAACAATGGTCCCCTCGTGGCACAGTGGCACGGACACTTTAGCCTGGCTGGGACAAGGACCACGGTGGCTCTCCCGATAAACCTGCACAAGTGCATTGCACACGTTCTGAATGAGACATTCGAGGAGATTACCGAGGCCGATTACCGCGATGTGATAAACCACATCAATGCACTATTCCGCATCTAGGCATGCATACCTAACCCTCCTCTTCCAAAGAGCCCACACCGAAAAAATTCCTTCCCGAAAAAAAAACTGCTTACCGGGAACCCGCTCTTCTGTTTGTCCTCCACCAAGTACCGGCCGCTGCGACTGGCTACCTTCCTCCTGGCTTGAGAAGAGCTCCTGGCTACATGGCTCCAGGGATTCCGGGGTTTCTCCATCCGGCCCACCAGCCTCACTCCCGTTTTCCTTCTCCTCCTCCCCCGCACACCAGCTCTGAAGTGTCCATGGTGGTGCTTGGAGTGGAGGTAGGGTTAACCCCAAGTATTGCATCCAGCTCTTTGTAGAATCGGCAGGTCGTGGGGGGAGCACCTGAGCGGCCGTTTGCGTCGCGGGCTTTGCGGTAGGCACTCCACAGCTCCTTCAATTAATCCTGCACTGCAGGGCATCCCGGTCATGGCCCCTTTCCATCATGTCCTTTGATACCTTCCCGAAGGTATCGTAATTCCTACGGCTGGAGCGCAGCTGGGACTGTACAGCTTCCTCCCCCAAACACTGATGAGGTCCAGCAACTCGCCATTACTCCATGCTGGGGCTCGCTCCGCACGTGGAGGCATGGTCACCTGGAAAGATTCGCTGATAGCACTCCACGCCACGCTGGGCTGAGCAAACAGGAAGGGGATTTTTAAAATTCCCGGGGAATGTAAAGGGTGGGTCACATGGTTGGTTACCTGAGGCCAGGACAGTAGAGTTTGAACTGATGACCAGAGTGGCTAGAATAGGCATTGTGGGATACTGCTGAATGCTTCTGGAGGCCATTCACAGCGCATTGGGCGGCCACACTGGCGCCGCAGCGCTGCAGTGGCAGCGCAATACATGCTATTCCTCTCGGGGACGTAGAGTACATGCAGCGCTGCAACCACGGAGATACAGCGCTGCAAATGCCTTACCAGTGTGGACGGGGAGTGAGTTACAGCGCTGGGGGCGGCTTTACAGCGCTGTAACTCGCAAGTGTAGCCAAGGCCTTAGAGCATCACAGCTAAATACAAGGTGGAACAGATTGTTAAGCATAAGGAATTAACACATATTGCAAGAGATCATTTAAGGTAAAGTGGACAGTTAATACTCCTGCAGTTATAGGACAAATAGAGGGGGTTAGTGGATTACAGATCATTGTAATGAGTCATGAATCCAGTATCTTTACTGAGTCCATGATTTTTAGTATCTAGCAGAAGTATGAATTTAGGCTAGTTTTTTGAAGGGATTTCTTTGGGAACGAGGCCTGAGAGGTCTGATATGGAGTGATTTTTTTGTGAAAAGTGTTTTCTCCTGGGTGACATGGTGTTTTTGTCTTTTATCGTTTTTCTCTGTTCATTTGAGAATGTAGCCACTGTCCGGTTTCACCCACGTTGTTGGGAAATTTAGTGCAGTGGATGAGGTATGGCACATGTGGTGATAAGAGATGTATAGGACCCATGGATCTTGAAAGGTGCATTTTGAAGGGATATTGATCATGATAGCAGTGGAGATACGTCTGCAGGTTTTGCTTCTTTTCTTAGGATAGGTTTTGGTGCTGCTTTTGAGTTGGTGTGTGCTGGCCTGTAGACAAGCTCATCATCAGAAATAAGCTCCAGCGTTCAGGAGTTGTTTCAAGGCCAGAAAAGGGGGGGTTCAGGAAAGATTTCTTTCAGGATGTGCTCCCCATTGAGTATGGGTTGTAATTGTTTAATGATACCCCTTTAATGATACAGGGATTGCAGTGAGGGGTGATAGGTGACAACAAGGGGAGTGCAGTTGGAGGTTTGTTCTTTGTTGTTTTTTTGTGCCATATTAAAACAGGCTCTCTGGGGGTATTTGGGTGGCCCATTCCATGATGTGATCTGCTTCTCTGATGGTGTGTCCTTGTTTGCTGAAGGTGATTTTAAGTGCATTAAGGTGTGTACCCCGGACTTTCTCTTTGAAGCATATTCTGTGGCATCTGAGTGCCTGGCTGTAGATAAGATTTCTTGGTATGTCTGGGGTAGTTTTTGGATCAATAGAGTCATATGTCCACTGCTAGGATGATCAACAGCCTCCCCCCCATAACACCATAGCTGACTCCTCAGTCCTCATCCTCAAAGGAAATCTGCACACTTTCAAAAGATGAGCCTGGGACCTTAAATCATAACTTTGTTAGATACTAAAAATCGTAGACTCAGTAAAGACACTGGATTTATGGCTCCTTAGAAAGGTCTGTACCCACTTACCCTCCTTTGTCCTATCACTGCAGAAGTGTTAATTGCCCACTTAATACATAGTACAAGAGAGTATTCAAAATGAACTCCCATCTGGTCCATCTTGTATTTAGGCATGACAGTCTAAACCAGTGGTTCTAAACCTATTTACCATCGTACGCTACATATGCAGCTCTCTGTGTTATGTGGGCCCCATCCACACAGTATATATACTACCTGTCTGGCCCTGAGGATGTCACAGGGGCCGCAGCTGTGTGCTGATTGGGTCACAGGTTGAGAACCACTGCTCTAAGCCCTGGTCTACACTACAGAATTACTATGGTATAATTATGTCGCTCAGTGCAGCTGTGCCTATGCAGTGTTTTAAGTGTAGATCTGCTCTAAGTACCTTTCCCAGACTTGGAGAAGAGCTCTGTGTAAGTTTGAAAGCTTGTCTCTCTCACCAATAGAAGTTGGGCCAGTAAATGATATTGCCTCACCCACTTCCTCTCTCTTATCATGGGACCAACATGGCTACAGCAAGACTGTAAACAAAAAACAGAGTATGTTCACTTACAAATATTTATCTTAAATAAAGTGACTTAAAACATTAATGCTTAGCAATTCAGCAAACGTGCAGTCTGAGGCTGCTCACAGTCAAGCTGGAGGCTGATTCAGTCCCCTGAACTCCAGTATCATGTAGCCACAAAGAAATCATGAAGCCACTTTTGTGCCCCTCTTCCCACCCCCATCTTCCTCAGCTGCATTAACTTCATCTCAACCACAGCTAGAGATCCTGTCCATATATGGGGTCTGGGGCCAAAGTTAATTAAAGAACAGTTATTTTCATGTTTTATTCTTTGCCTACTGAACTAATACAGTTATTATTTCTCGTTTGCTTATTTCAATATCGTGTTTTACATTAGTGAACAAAAACAAAGAGCTTTCTAGAATCTCAAATTATTTTGTCCGTTTTTTATGTTTGCTCTTGCACAACCCTGTATTTTGGGCTAGTAAATGGGATGTCCTCCAGAACTGCAAGTGATTGTCTAATACACAACTGCTTACCAATACTTCGCTGTCCGTCTTCGTGTTTCCTGAGTTAGAGGTTAGCTATATCAAAGTCAGTGGAAGCTGAAGCTTGGGGGTTTTGATATGCTCCAACAGTTCTCATTAATTATGAAGCCCAGACAATTACAGTAATGCAGGTGCTCCAAGGCAAATACATCAAGCATGAGACTTGCTGGGATGCATTTCTTGTTTGTTGTAATAGCTTTGGCTTTGGACATTTATAAAAGGAGATTGATTATTCTTTCCCCCAAATTATACCAAATAGATTATTTTCTGTTTGTAAAACTCAAGATTCTTATCAGCTTCCTACCACTCAGCTATTTATACTCTGAGCTACCCAGTACCGCTGTATGTTCACTATTATGTTACAAAGACATGACTAGAGTATGTAATTATGTGTGTGCCCTTTCCAAATACCAACTATTATCCTTTTTCTGATTCTGTTTACTTCAGTAATTGTTGAAGTCGTCCAAGGTGAGCTGAGATACCTTTACCAAGCATTCCCATAATGAATTTATGTATTACTACTGTGCCCTAAGAAAGCTTTTGGATGATTCCTGGATTTGTGTGGGTTTTCTATCAAAAATTATTAAATGAAACCAATCACAAGGTCTGTACTGTATTCCTAAATCCTGGCAATGTGGATCTTAACTTGGTCCAAATTAATTATTATAATCTAATGCACACAGACAATTTACTCAAGCAGCGAGTAAAATTCTCCAGACCTGATGTCTATGAATTCTGCATTTGAATGATTACATGTGTGATTGTCAATACCAATATTCAATACACACTCAAGCAGTTGACAATCCATTCTGTACATGCAAATGTCTGTTTGCATGTTCAAATATGGTATATGCGCTTACAATTTTGGAAAATTTGGCCTCAATTATAAATTATATGGAAAATATGCAAAGCTCTTCTGTGGTGCAATGGAGTGCACTGTTAGTTGTTCAGACTTTCAGGTAAGATACTAAACTGAGTTCCTTTCTGTCTATCTCTGATAGCTGTCTAGGTGGAAGTTAAAGATCCCTTGGTGAGCTGTATAATGGAGGAGCCCCTAAAGTAAGCCCCTGGATCCATATCCCCCTATATTTTTGAGATGTTTGAAAACCAAACAGAGAGCTAGATCCATATTTTGCAAATGTCTCTGGTCTTCATATGGGGAAAAGCCAAAACTCAGTGTCTAAAACTTGTTCCAAACTTTAGGGAGCTAGACATTTGGATCTAAATATTGGATTGAATGCTTCACTAAGAAAACAAGGAATAAACCCCATATACTGGCTAATACTTCCTGTCTCAGTAAAACATATTTTAATATCCAAAGCTATTTCAGAGACATTATTGAATGCTGGGACATTACCACCTGCCCTTTACCGCCTCATTACCACCTGCCCTTAGCGTGAGGAAGCCTTGTCTGTTCCTGCTGTGGGTCAGCTCCCCAACTCCATCAGCCTCAGGCAATACAAGTACTCCCTTCTAGGCCCCATAGGATTGCTGTTACTCTATAGGTTAGCAATAGGCACAGTTCAACTCTTGAGCCTCCTGAGCGTCTCCCTGGAACATTTAACCCCTAGTTCAACTGCACACTCTCCGTTTTCACAAATCCACTGCTTCCAAAGAAGCAGTACACCTCAGATCACTGCTCCGCTTAACTCACAGCACCCCGATTTGTTTATAGTGAAAACAAATATGTTTGTTTAACAAAGCATAGAGGTTCAAGTAGTAGCAAGTGGAAGCATTGGAAACAAATGATTATATAGAAAATCAAATTATAACGTTCATTCTAGAGTCTTGACTTATGTAACAAGCTACTCTCATGTCTAATAAAGTATTGCTCACCCAAAATGCTCGCAGTGCTTTACAGCTAGATGGGCTGTGATCCTTCTTCATGAGACATGGATGCTGTCAGTTTGCCTCCTAGATGAAAGAGTCAGTTTGTCTCATGATATACCAGATCAATTCTTTATCTTTGCTCATAAACAGGACACCCCCTGCTGTTTGTTTCTTCCTGTAGATTTCCTCTCTTGTAGATTTTGCCACCTGTCAATTCTCACTTGGCTCAATATGCAAATAGGCATACAATACACAAATGGCCAAGCAAGGGATTAGGTGGTTACCTCTTCCCTGAAAGGAACATTTCCGAGGTATGTCACTTCTTGGTGACCTGCCTTAACACCAAGACCTTAAGAACACAACATTCAGTATACATACATAACTCCTTAATATTATCTGTATGTACATTTTGCAAATGATTATGATAATCAGTCTAGTCTCCTGCTAGAGAATTCACATGCCACTCTTTGGTGAACTGTTATGCAGATATCCAACCTTGGGGATCCCTCTAAAACCCTATACATCCATGTGCCCTCTGCCAGTTGTCACCAAGGGTCCCTGAGTCACAGCTGCCTAACAGCTGTTCTGTCTGCCCAGAGTCACTCCCCAATACTTTTGCAAAATTATATGCAAAGGTCAAAATAACAAATACTTATGAGCTTATTGAAAACTGAACCCTTGAATAAGAAACTGGATTTTAAAATCTTCTAGTAATGTTATTTTGACCTTTGCATGTACTTATCTTACAAATTTTAGAGGGCAAGGATAAATCTGAAAGGACAGTATAAGTCAGGTGGGATAAGAATGATTGATGAAGGGTTGTTTTACACTAGGCAAAAGATTCTGGGGACAGGGGAATATTGGGACAAATTGTGTTCTTATATCCAAGTAGCTACATAAGTATGAAGTATTATTGTTATTAAGTAATATTTTATAATAGCTGGGATTTTTGTAATTAGAATATTTGGAAAATATTGTAGTTGTCTGCATTACCCTCAACATGCTCATAACACTTGCAGCTATGCATTTAAGATCATGAAAATAATTACATTTTTATGCTTCAGGGCTTGAGCAAGTTACCTACAGGGGTCAGGAAGGAATTTTTTTCCCCTGATGCACAATTGACTAGATGTGTTCTGGGATTTTTTTTAACTTTCCTCTGAAGCATAAATGATTGGCCACAACTAGAGATGTGACACCAGACCAAGTGGAACAGTTTGCTAAGGTGCTACAGAGAATCTTCTTTCTAGATACCTGGCTGGTGTGTCTTGCTTTAATGCTCATACTGATTACTGGATTTGGGGTTGAGACAGAATTTTCTCCAGGACAAATTGGCATGGACCCTTGTTTTTTTTGTGTTTTTTTTTTTTTTTTTGGCCTTTCTTTGTAACTTGGGATATAGTTCATCTGCTGGGGTCCCCTGAGCATACCTCATCTAATCAACTCCCTGCCATGGCAGCTTGGTCTCTCCTGTTTTCTACTTGTGATACATAGTTTAGTTCCTTGAGGACTGAAATAGTTTAGTCTAAAGTCTTTGGGCTTAGTATAGGGGTATCTTGTATAGGAGGTCATATTAGATTGTCGAATGGCCCCTTCTTTCCTTAAACTCTACAAAAAGATCAAAGTTAGGCATTACACTGATAAGTGATATTATTTATTTATTTATTTTAAGTTCAAGGATGCCCAGTATCGTGATATGGGTGCATTTCACAATACTAAAGTGGTTCCATAAAGATCTTTAATATAACTTCCTAAACTTCCACAGTAGCTGGTCCAGCTCCCCAGCAATCACTATAAATGGCAAATGGCAACTTGAACAATAAGTGCCTGGAGATTCAAAGACCCATATAGGCATTTGAGGTGCAAAACTCTGAACGAGGTGATGTGTTTAGCCTTTTACTGTAAATGTATCCAGGTTCAGCATCACGTTTTTTCAGAGAGGTCAAGCTCCGGAGGCAAATGTATCCAATGTTGCCTGCTATGTGTTTCAACCTTAGAATAGTCAGCTAAAACAATCCTTTCTGAGTACCCTTGTCATGGTGGCATTCTGGAAAAGAGCTCAGCTGTGAAGTAACTGGGACCCTAAGCCCGTTAAGGCTTACAGACAGTAGAAAGTTACTTGAATTTCATCCAGAAGTGAATTGGCAGGCAGTGTAGAATATAGAGCAAAGAAGCAACATGATCCTTTTGATCTGTCCTACCTGAAAGGCAGACAGCTACATTCTACACTACCTGAAGCTTTTAAGTGCATCAAAGTTAGTCCCAGATAGAGTAAGTTGGAGTGGGCATCACTTTAAGATAACAAAGGCATTGATGATGGTGACTAGGCCTCCATCTAGAAAGAATTGGCATACTATCTTGGCCAAACAGAGATGAAAAGGGAATTTTCTTGATACTTGGGCTATCTGAAAGTTCAGAGAAAAGAGGCATCTAGCAGAAGCCCAGCACAACTAATTACTTTGAGAACAGGTGGGGCAAGTGCCAACATTTGGAAAAAGAGATGTAGTTTTTTTGCCATTACTTTAAAATTCTCACTTTCAGGACCATACCCTTACAAGGTAATGGGCTCAGTGACCTAATAGGTATCTTCCGAATCGCTACTGTATCTATTTATGTCTGAGACACAACTAGGTAGAAACAATACCTGAGCATCTCAATCTTTTATGTATTTATCCTCCTAACACCTCTGTGAGGAAAGTAAGGGCTATTATCCCCATTTTACATATGGCAAACTGAGGCACTGAGGGGTTAAATGTCGTGCCCAAGATTACACAGGAAGTCTGTGGCAGAACAGGGAACTGAATCCACTTCCTAGACTAGTGCCATTAATCACTGGACAACCCTTCCTCTTTCTAACTTCTCACCTAGCTGTACTATAATAAATTGACAAGTGCATGTTTTGGATGGAGTAGAAGAAAAGATATTTCACCTCATCTCATGTAATAAGTGAGATATATTCTGGGGTTATCTGAGGTGCCAAGGGCAATCACTACCACCTGCTTACAGCAGGAGGGAGTCCTATCTGTGCTCCAGCCCCTGCCTACTAGAAATTCAGGTATGCAGCTCTGAGATCCACAACCTCCCCTCTTTCCTTATGCAGGTTAGCAATGCATACGCCCTTCTTTTGGACACCTGCAATGTACTGATCTGCAGCCTCTGTGGAAGCAGTACATGCCTGTTCAGCACTCTCCTTAGCATAAGGCATTTAGATGTGCCTATAGTAAAACCAAACTGAAGATTATTTAACAGAGCTTGAGTTAGAGATTCAAATTAAGGCAAATATAAGGGTTTTGAAACATAAGGGTGCAAGTAAAACAAAAATGTAAGACAATCTATAGCCTATACTTATAAACAAGTTACATCCTAGTCTAATAAGGTATTTCTCACCCAAAGGTTAGTCCTTGCAGCACTTGTCCAGCCCAGAGAACTGGGATCCCTCTTTCATGAGCTACCCTCACTGGCAGAGAATCTCCACCTATAAAGGATCACAACTTGGCCCATTGCTTCTGCTCTTATACATTGGCATTGTCTTTTAGCCAAGGTGAGGGGCTCCTCTTCAGAGAGCTCTCCCGGGGTGTGTTTTTGTAAATGCTCAAGTCTCCACCTGGTCCAAACAGCAAGCAAAGGACATCCCTCCTTCTCAGTGCTGACTGGGTTAACTCTGGGACTCCTCTGCCTCAGGTGGTAAGTTTCACTTCCAGTTTTGGAAAATAATATCCTACATATTATGTAACTAAAATTGTTTCACATACAAACATCTCGCAGTAAGTGTGACAACCAGCTAGTTCTTAGCTCTCAGCAGAGAACACACGGTATTACCCCCTTCAGTGTAATATCAAGAAAATGGTCAGACACAGACGTAATATACCTGCCAGAGCATGTCTGTGTCACAATAATTAATACAGGTAGTCACAGAGGGCTTATGTTCCCATGAGAGGCAGTACCAGGGATGTGAGTAAATAGCATAAACAGTCCTTCGGAGTAAGTCACTCAGCTCATGTCTTAAGCAACCAAGCGCACTGTATATACACTGCTACCTCGATATAACGCTACCCGATATAACACGAATTCGGATATAACGCGGTAAAGCAGTGCTCCAGGGAACAGGGGGCGGGGCTGCGCACTCTGATGGATCAAAGCAAGTTCACTATAACGCGGTTTCGCCTATAATGCAGTTAGATTTTTTGGCTCCCGAGGACAGCGTTATATCGAGGTAGAGGTGTATTTACATATGCATTTTTGTCCAAAGCATCAAGATGAAGTTCAAAACAAAAATCATGATATATAGCTGCTAGCTTCAAGGATGTCTCAAGGCTTTCGTGATAGGTAGCTTTTACTCTTAATTCCCCTTATCCTACCATCCCTCCCCCAGAGTCTATGCGTCTCAATTTGCTTTTTTACACTGTAAAAAAAACCCCAGGGACTGTCTATAGTGAAAGAAAAAAATTACCGCAATTAGTTAATTTTAAAAATTCACTGATCCTTTTTTCTTCTTTGCCTTTCCGCCCCCCTTTACACTTTTCTATTTCACTTATTGAATACCGACCTCTTAAGCTTCAGTTCCATCATGAACTTGTATACCTAGGCAAACTTCTACTACTGTGAAGTACAATTTTTTTTAGGTGGCCACAAGTGTGCATATTAGATTAAGTATATATATATATAAAATATATATATATATTTCTGGTTGTTTGATACAAAGTATAGAAATAGCAGCTGTGAACCTATTCTCAGTCCAGAACAGGAAAGGACCTTTGACGTGTTTCATTTTGTATTAAGGAAGAGTATTTTATCAAAGAACATTGTATCTTCTTCTTCTTCTTCTTCAGGGAATTTAAGAGATATTGTATCATTCCAAAGCAGAAAACCACAGTGATGATGGGATGCTCTGTACCTCGGGGGAACACCCTACCATGTTCATCTTTATAAAATGATTGTGTGGTATCCAATGCAAGTTTGTCATGTTAGGTGTCTTCGAAAGACTCATTATGCACTGAGCATGGTTGTTATAGTGATATTATAGTAATTGTTACATTAAGGTTATAGGTTATACTTTCATGTATATAGTTATGAGACTGAAAATGTATCCTCATGGCTTAAAGCAAGCCCATGCAAAAACTCTCCAAGAACAGAGAGGCAGTTCACACCTCATCAGGGCATGAATGGGACAAACCCAGCCCCGCCTCACAGGAACAATGGACCCTGGCTTAAGCAGCAACAAAAGAATCTGTTAGACCCTCGAGGGAGTCACCCCCTTACTTTGATCAGTTTGGGACTGTGATGAGGTAATGCTCACCTGACTCTGAAGGGGGGGGGGGCGCAAAGCCAAGAGGAAAGAAAGGACAGGATAAAAGGGAGATACATTTTGCCATGCTCTCTCTTCCACCTACATCTACAGACACCACCACCCCAAGTGACTGAAATGCTGATCAAAGGGAAGAACCTGACTGAAAAGTAACCAGCCAGCCTGTGGTGAGAAGCATCTAAGTTTTTAAGGAAATTGGAAGTGTTAAGATTAGCTTAGAATGCGTTTTGCTTTTATTTCATTTGACCAAATCTGACGTGTTGTGCTTTGACTTATAATCACTTAAAATTTATCTTTATAGCTAATAAATCTGTTTGTTTATTCTACCTGAAGCAGTGCATTTGGTTTTCAGTGTGTCAGAGGCTCCCCTTGGAATAACAAGCCTGCTACATATCAATTTCTTTGTTAAACTAATGAACTCATATAACCTTGCAGCGTCCAGCTGGCATAACTGGACACTGCAAGATGGAGGTTTCTAGGGTTGCGTCTGGGACCAGAAATATTGGCTAGTGTCATTCACTTGCAAGTAGCTGGGAGCAGCTTACATGCCAGAGGCTGTGTGTGAACAGCCCATGAGTAGGGGTTCTCACAGCAGAGCAGGGTATGGCTGGCTCCCAGAGTCAAGGATTGGAGTCGCCTAGCAGATCACTGATCCAGACAACACCAGAGGGGAACATCACAGATGTTTATACAATATGATACATTTTAAAACCATTGTGGTTCCCCTGTCCTCAGGTAATAAGACACAAAATGTGTCAAAATTTGGATTCTTGGCTCTCTGGCTCAGCACTACAAGGAATTCACAAACAAAGTTTTCTGTGATGTCCTCAAGTGTAGAGGTTTTTATGGGGGTTGTTTTATTTATTTTTTTCATAGCAAGTGTTAAAAAGCTCACTGGAGAAGGAAGGGGAATATATAAAGGGAAAGCAGCAGCATAATAAAAGATTAAGGATTATTACATACAAAATGCATAGATAATAAATAAGGTGACAAGCTTGTTATAAGTCTTAATTAAAATTTGTAAACCACTTTGATATCCTCAGATGGAAAGCACTACAGAAGTGAATAATTATATTGTCCCCCTACTGGATGTTTTCTCTAACTATATCCTCTTTCCATTCAGATAGCTGAATAACAATGCTTGTGTGCCATCCTGCCAACCAAGTCAAGATTTTCTAGGGCCAGTAGAATTTGGGAGTGATTATCAAATTGTCAGGAAAAGAAAAGGCAGCGGTCCCTTATTCTATCCAGAGTACATGAAATTGGAGGGGGCATAGATCTGAACTCCAGCCCTCCATTATATTTAAAGGGGTAAATGTTTCCTTAATAGAATTGTGGTAGCTGAAGAATATGGGAACATCTTGGTGTCCTCTTCCTAGCTAGTACCTCCCTTTCTTCAGCAATCAGGTAGTTTCTTGGGCTAGCATAGAGTCAAGATCCAGGTATAACACTTGACCACAGTTTGTGAAAATGACATGAAAAGTGTTCTCACTACACATTAAGAGAAGGCTAGGAGGGGAAGAGGTGCTATTGTGCTTTTGAAAAGGTATTCAAACAAATATTTTAACTATTAAAGGAGGAGTGAATTAAATGTATATTGTCAAACATCTTATAAAGATTTTAAAATAATAGAAGATGTCCTTCTCACAACAAAGACTAAGCAAACGACTTTTGAATGAAAAGACTTCAAACTTTGGACATAGATTGGTATGCCAAATGTATAGTGAATTTCTACAACTCAGATCCAAACCTCTAGAAAGAAAGGGGAATATTATTGTGATTTAATAATTATATTGCATAGTACCAACAGCCTCAATCAAATTGGGGTCCTTTTGTGTTTGACACTATTACCACATACAAAGACATGGTCCCTGCCTCAAAGCATTTGTAATCTAGACCCTCCACCTGCAAACACAGATGTCCTTAATTTTAATTTTTCTCCCAAAGGGGACATGTAAAATTAAGTACATAAATAATTGTTTGCAGGATCAGAATCTTTGGCCACAAAGTCTACACTTAAGGCTTGTCTTCACTATGGGGGTAAATTGACCTAAATTATGCTACTCTAGCTATGTGAATAAACGTATAAATAGACGCTCTCCAGTTGACTTCCCTTACTCTTCTTGCAGTACCGGGGTTGACCAGAGAGTGCTCTGCCATCAATTTAGTGGGTCTTCACTAGACCTGTTAAATTGATCCCTGCTGCATCTATTGCCAGCCCAGAGTAGTACAGTATCTGGACCTAAGAAAACAAGTGACATACAAAAAGTGGGGGAGGAGATTATCAAACATATACAATTATATACATTTGTGGCTTGATTCTCTGTCTGGTCTCAATGGAGAAGGAAGGCTTTCAGCGAGCCATTCCCAGCTCTCTGATTCTCAGCTGCAGATGCCACGAGGTTCTTCCGGTACCTTAAGCCAGAGGAGAATTAGACATAGTGGAGCTTTTGCTTATCATGCCCCCTCTCATTTCCTCTCCTACTATGCCTGCCCTGTTCCCTTACACTGGGAGATCTGGTGTAGGAGGCAGCAGAACCATCACCAGTTTTATCCCAGCAGTAATGCACCATGAAGAGGGGGAATTTCCCAAAGGGAATCTCCAGGAGCTTTAGGTTCTCTTTATGCTGTATAAGTGTATGCAGCACAGAATGATATTGGGGGACTGGAGAATCTGGCTCTTGAAATTATAAATAAATAAAATAAAGTGAATTCTGCTATTCCCATCTGCTCCTCAACTAGGCTTTATTAATTGGCTAATTCCCTATAGGTGTTGCAGAAGAGGTGTGTCTGGAGGAAGGATTGAAGGAAGACATGATGGAGCTTTTTACAGAAGCTTAACTTGTGGGGGAGTGCTTGTTTTTGCTGAAAATTTGAAAGAGATGTATTTTAATACCTCTAGAAAGATATTTTGTGCTCAAGCAAGTATACTGAACACTTTGGCATACATATGCCAAAAACTTGTGATTAGAAACAGTAAAATTATTCTTCGAGAAACTTCAGTTAGCATGAAAATATAGTTGCAAAATCTCAAAATCAGTGTTTAAATTTATGCAGCTAAGATATTACATGGTTTGCCAGCAGATGGCATATTATCTTCTTATATCACAGTAGGAAATATTCTCATTATCCTCACAATAGAAAAACTAGTAGAAAATAATTTGAATTTCCCACACATAAAAATGCTTACTTTACACATAGCCTTGTACTGCCTGTTATATGATTTTTATTTTTTTATATTTTTGTGTTTTATAATCTCATTAAGATGAAATGTTGTCTCTCTCAACTGTCTCAAACATGATTATATTTAGGTATATTGTCAGTATTTTTTGCATCGGTGTTTAACAGGTTTAAAATGATTGATTTTGTGTAAAGGTCTCTGAAATGTTAAAGCACAGAACAATCTTACAGCAACTGAAAAACCTTCCAGCTGTTCACAAAATAAAATCTACAAATCTCTCTCTCCTGTGGGAGAAAAGCTATCTACTGGATAACAGTTCCCTCTGCTTACACAAGCAGAAAACTCCATTTAACCCTAAGAAAAGGGTATATTTAGAGATGATTAATTATCATCCTAGGTCCCAGTTTGGGCCATCGGAAATGTTGCATACTGATGTATGGGCTATTACATCTTCTAGAAATGTACATTAAAACAGCAAAATATTTTATTAGCTAAAGGGACTCAATCATACATTCAAAAAAAAAAAAAACAAAAAAATCATATAGACTCTCCATTCCATATAAAAGAATTCTGAATGGATTCACCCCTTTTAAAATTTTGCTAGATGTTGAAGGGTTCATTAAAATTAGAGTTATTTTTGGAGCTATATAATAGTTGTTCATTTGAGACCCCACAGAAAAATCAATATGAACTCAGTCCTCCAGCCCTCGGAGGCAAAACTTCCATTAAATTAAATGAGTTTTGCCTGCATAACAAGTACAGAATTGAACCCACTCTGAGATGCAGCTTTGTCCCTTTATCAGAGGCTCCTTTATTTTGAATACATTGCAAGACAGTTTTTAAAATATATCTTAAGATTTTTCAATGTATGTTCCAATAAGACATTTAGTTTATTACAGCTTCCACAAATCTGGAAATATTTTTCTCTTTATATGATTATTGTTTTATACATCATATCTGAGTACTTAAAACTTTCTTTCACTAACATGCACTAAAAATAAATTCTGAATGTGTATGATCTCTAAATTTGTAATCTACATGCAAATCTGCTGTCTTACACTATTGATGCACATTACTTGTATCCCTATTACACTGACCCTAAATATAACACATGCTTTCTTTGGCCCCATTACTGCAAAGTTTTATGCCTACGTATTCCAATTAAAGTTATTGGTACTAATCATGTGCATAAAGTTAAGCCCCTGCATAAATCTTTTTAGGATCAGGGTCTTAGAATGTAAGCTCTTGAGGCA
Source organism: Trachemys scripta elegans (assembly GCF_013100865.1). Classification (NCBI taxonomy): domain Eukaryota; kingdom Metazoa; phylum Chordata; order Testudines; family Emydidae; genus Trachemys; species Trachemys scripta. The sequence goes on along the minus strand of NC_048306.1, from coordinate 28,435,408 downwards.
GGGAGCCTGTATCTGTCTGAATTTGCACAATAGGCCCCTAATCTTGACTGGGACTTCTGAGGTGCTGCTGTGATATAAGCAGCAAATAATAATTTTACATGACCTTCAATGATTCTAAGGATTTTTCTCTAGCCCCAATCCTGCAAACAGATGAGCTGGTAAGGTGCCTCATGCTTGTGTGTGGTCTCATTGACTGCAGTGTGTTCCTGTCATTTCAATGTGTCTTCAGGTGAAGGTGAGGGTCTGCATCAGTGTGGCTGTTTGCAGGTTCAGGGTTTATATGAATACAGCACTGGAATACAGCCACCCCAGGGATGATGAAACATCACCTTAACAACAGTGGAAACCTTAAGCGGTGGCTGAAAATAGTGAGACAAAACACTTCACTTGTATGAGAAGTACCACAAGACTTTTGATGCCCACATAAAGCAGGCAGGGCTTTGACGTTGAGTCTCACCTGAAAGATAGACACAAAACGTGATACCAGACTTCTCTCTCACAGGTGGAAGAAGGGGTCAGTTGCCCCCACTAGAAGGCAAAGGAGTCGTTAGGAAAGCCCAGGTTTTTCAGACTCCATGACTGAGCCAGCCCTCCCAACTGTTCAGGAAAACTTACAGCCCCAAGGCGCGGAGGGGGGAGAACAAGGGAGGAATATCCGCCACTGCCCCCGTGCAAGGCTCGTCTCCCAAGCCAAGCAGGGCTGAGAACTCTGCAAGGCAGCCAGTCCTGTCCATCCCCGCCTGACCTCTGCGCGTGAAACACTGAATTCCTCCCCCACCCATGACAGCGCCACGCGGCGGAAGCGGGGCTGCTCCCTGGGCGGAGAGGGGGCGAGGGCAATGCCGGCCGGGCTCGCACACGCGTGGCGAAGGCGGCAGCAGCGCGCCGGCCGAACTGCCACTCACACGCGGTGATGAGCGCGGCTGGGCACAGGTTGCGCGGCGGGAGCGCCCGCGGCCCAGTCAGGCAGAAGGCAGAGTCCCCCGGCAGCTGCGCAGCGGGGCCGCTGGGGGTGCTGTGGGGTAGGGGCGTTCCCCCAAGGAGGCGAGGGGCGCAGCCCGGCCCCCGTAGGCTGGGAAGGAGGCAGACTGCTCCCGTTGCCTTCCGTTCATCTGTGCCCCGCCTCTTCACTGTGCCTCGCGCTCCGATCCGGAGCTGGGCGGGGCTGTTTCCTGAGGCAGGAGACCCCCCCCCCCTCGCAGCAGCGCGGCTGTTCCCTGTACTAGCCTCCCCTCCCCTCCCGCCTCAGGCGGGCTGTTCCCTGAACCAGGCGCTCCCCCTGGCGGGAGGGGCGGGGGCAAGGACTGTCCCGGCCGGCGCTGATCTTAGGCTTCCATTGGCCGCTGTCTGCGCTGACGTCACGATCATGATGAGAATTAATGATCGGAGGCGCTGATTTCATTGTGTGACGCCGGGACCGACCCAGCCGAAACCGGCTGAATCCGGAGCCCCCCGGACCAACTCCGCCCGCCCCACAGAGCACGGTAAGTCCGGCACTGTGCGCGGGGGGCGGGGTATGTGTGTGAGCCCCCACGGAGGGAGGGGAAGCGCCGAAGCGCTCAGCCTGGGCGGGCAGAGCAGCCAGCCCTGCCTGGGGCTGGGGAAGATGCCCCTTGGCTGGGGGCCTGGATGTGGGGGAGGGCGGCCGCTTGGGCTGGTGCTCATAGAGCAAACTCAGGCACGCATGCGCACTACGGCTCGGTTCTGCTGCGGCAGACGCTGGCTAGCCCCGTCCGCCGTTGCGAAGGAAGTACGCATGCGTACGACCGATGTATTCTCGTATGGGCTGACAGTTGCGCATGCTCTGAGGTTGTTGAGCGCTGCCGGACTGAGTGCGCATGCGTATTCACGTTCGCTTGAGTGATTTCTGACTTTAACCGGCCGGAGTGCGAGGCACTGATTGCAACTCCGCGCACGTTACTACGTCCTAGTAGCTGGGCCATGGGCGTTTGCACAGTGAAGGCGTCTTTAAGCCGTTGGAAATTTTTGCGCATGCGCAATGAGGGCCACTTGCGTTCTCTTGTAGTGGGCTGTTAGGACTCACTGACGCTGTTTTCTACCTGTAATCGTCTAATGTCAGGGCAGGGTGCGTGGGCTGGGATCAGGGGGTGTCCATCCTGCCTGGATCCCCTTTTCTGGCTTGGCTGTATAAATAGTCACTGCTGGTAGCATGGCAGCCTAGGCAGTGGGTGCAGCTGTGTACAAGCACCCTGGGGCCATGCAGTGGGGTGATGGGGATGGCAAGTAGGGTGACCAGATGTCCCGATTTTATAGGGACAGTCCCGATTTGTGGGTCTTTTTCTTTCTATAGGCTCCTATTACGCCCCCACCCCCTGTCCTGATTTTTCACACTTGCTGTCTGGTCACCCTAGTGGCAAGAGACTAATTTGAAGCTCATTCTCCCTTGTCTTGGGGTGAGAGGAGTTATGGAGGGTGCTGTGTGCTCTCTTTGAAGTGTAAGAGAGCACCTGCAGAAGGTGGGGTGATGGTGGTGGAGAGATTGGGCAAATAAAATTGCTCCAATTGCTGCTGTTGTGACATTTTAGCCCTTGGGTGTTTGCTGGTGAAGGGAGATGGTGGGTGGCATGCAGGTTTTCCAGCCTGTGTTTTGAGGTGCTGATGGTGTGACCCTTGGTTTAGGAGCATCAGTATGCAGTGGATAAAGACAGTTGCTTTATGCTGCATCCTAGAAGCCTGAGATATGTCACCCTGTTTAATAAGGCCCTTGATACTGTAATGTATTAAGAATACGCACAATTTACATAAGGAATCGAGTGACCACCTGGGGAGTTATTACTATATAACAATGCTTGTAACATTCCCTGTGCAGATGAGCTGTGAAATGTCTGAGTACTGTATTTGCTTCAGAAGGAGTACTTGTGTGTCATGGATATGTTCAAATTGTTGCAAGATGCAGGCCTAAAGAAATACCTGTTTTGTCAAGCATGGTTTACTTTAAAATGTTTTGATGAGTTTTGCCATTAATTACCTATTTTTTTTACCAACACTTTGTTGCAGAAGCTGAATGTCAATCTTTATATTTATTAGTGTTTCTAAATGAAGATCCTGTTTTGTGGCTCTTAGCAGTTAGCACACTCTAAACCTTAAAAGGTTTATAGCACTATCTTCCCATATGCTCCTTTAAATTATTTACAAATAGTGTTAATCCTGCAGATAGAGTAAACTAAAAACCGATTACTTTTTGTTTTGCACACAAGTACAACCACTATTTTGAGTAATGAGTAAAGTAAGAACGGCCATGTTGGATCAGACCAATGATCCATCTAGTTCAGTGGCCAATACCAGGTGCTTCCGAGAGCATGAACAGAACAGGCAGTCATCAAGTGATCCATCCCCTATTATCCAATCCCAGCTTCTGGCAGTCAGAGGCTAGGGACACTCAAAGTATGGGGTTGCATCTCTAACCATCTTTGTTAATAGCTATTGAGGAACCTATCCTCCATGAACTTATCTAATTCTTTTGTGAACCCTATTATAGTTTTGGCCTTTACAACATACCCTGGCAACGAGTGCCATGGTTGACTCTGGGTTGTGGGAAGAAATACTTACTTCCTTTTGTTTGTTTTAGACTTGCTGCCTATTAATTTCACTGGGTGACCCTGATTCTTGTGTTATATGAAGGAGTAAATAACACTTATTCACTTTCTCCACACCATTCATGATTGACTTGGATTTATCATGTAGACCCTGATCCTGCTAAGATTTAAGCACGTACATAGCTTGGATATGCCTAGTGGACGTAACGGGACTACTCATGCTTAAACTTAAGCATTTGCCTAAGTGTCTGCAGGATACTTCTTACTACAGTTTTTTTTTTTTTTTTTGCATTTCTCTCAGATTGGAAATGAAAACAGGCTAGTCTACCATGAGAACTTTCTGACTTCTGGTAGTATTATTCAAAACAGTTTTCATGGAAAAAATTCTGTTGGTATCTACATTTAGTAAATTGTCTCTTAGATCTTTTTATAAAACTGAAATTTTAGGCAGACCTTTTCTGATGGTGACCTTTTAAAATAACTTACACCTTTGGAGCAATTGTAGTTAATTATTCTTTACTTGTTTGGCGTATCGTAGTTTTATGAAGTAGGCAACGATGGGGCAAACTTATGCACAAGCTTAACTTTAAGCAGGTGACTAATCCAGTTGATGTCATTAGAACTCTCATGAGTAAAGTTAAGCACATGCATAAGTGTTAGCAGGATTGGGGCCAGCTCTAGTTGGATCCACACATAGAAACTCTAGTTGGATCCACACATGCTCAGCTTTGATAAAGGATTGAGTTCTAAAAGCTAAAATGCTGGTAGTTCAGTGACTGTAGCCTATTACACAGTACTTTAGGTAGTGAAAAAGGATGTTTCTATACTCCTAGTCAATATACAGTAAAAGCTGTTTTACCGGCATGTTGGGGAAATGGCGGGTGCCGGTAAGTGAAAAATGCTGGTTAACTAAGAGAGAGGGAATTTGGGTGTGGAGCTGGGGGTTGCAGCAAAGGAGGGTGTGCAAGATGAGGGAGTTTGGGTGCAGGAGGGGGCTCGAGACAGCAGGTTGGGGTGCAGGAGGGGGAGCTGAGTGCTGGATCTGGGAGGTGCTCACTTCGGGTGACTTCCCGCATGCAGTGACCTGTCTCGGCTGCTCCTAGGCGGAGGCGCACGCTGTCTCCGCCTGTAGGTGCCACCCCCACAGCTCCCATTGGCTGCGGTTCCCAGCCAATGGGAGCTGCAGAGCTAGTGCCTGGGGTGGGGACAGCGCACAGAGCCGCCTCTGCCTAGAACAGGGGTGGGCAAATTTTTTGGCCTGAGGGCCACATCTCGGTAGGGAAGTTGTATGGAGGGCCGGCAGGGGTTGTGGCACACAGGGAGGATGAGGGTTCCGGCTGCGGGTGCAGACTCTGGAGTGGGGCTGGGGATGAGGGGTTTGGGGTGCAGGAAGGTGCTCTGGTCTGGGATCAAAGGGTATGGATGGCGATCAAGGCTGGGGCAGGCAGTTGGGGCGTGGCTCAGGGATGCAGGATCCAGGCGGCCCTTACCTGAAGTGGTTCCTGGAAACAGCGTCCCGGCTCCGGCTCCCATGCCAATGGGAGCTGCAGAACTGGCGCCTGGGGTGGGGGCAGAATGAGGAGTCCTCTGGCTGCCCCTGCTTCCGGGAGCCGCATGGAGCTGCTGCATGAGCGGAGCAAGGCAAGCCCCCGGCCCCGCTCCCCGGCTGGAGCACCAGAGCGGGGAAAGCTCCCAACCCCGCTCCTCAGCAGGAGCGAGAGGGCCATATTAAAAGGTCCAACGGGCCGGATGTGGCCTGCGGGCCATAGTTTGGCAACCCCTGGCTTAGGAGCAGCCAGGACAGGTCGCCGCTTGTGGGGAGCCACCTGAGGTGAGCGTCCCCCTTATCTGGCACCCCGCACTCCCTCCTGAACCTGCTGCCCTAAGCCCCCTTCCGCACCCAAACTCCCTCCCAGAACCCATGCCCCGCACCCTCTCCTCCGCCCCAACTTTCTGCTGGCCAACTGGACTATAAATCGGAATTTCAATGAAGATCAGAAATGCCAATTTATAGAGCTTTCCAGTTGGTGAAGTGCCAGATAAAACAGCTTTTACTGTAGTTAAAAGCAACAGTATCAAATCAATTAGAATACCACACGTTAGTTTCTAGTTATTTGGAGTTGTGATTATTATAGATAACTGCTGCCCCTCCTTTATGTAACGCACAGAATATATAATATTCAGGGGCTATTGAACGTTATTGTAAGTTTGGTCCCTTGTATGCTTGCATACAGACTGTGTGTCCTGTTTTTTTTTTTTTTTTTTAAACTGATTTTATGGCAAACGTAGAACAGAAAACGTTTGAACTGTTGACTGGGAATTGAAAGGGAAGCGAATGAATATAATTTTAAAATGCAGGGCTCTAATTCTATGGCTGATACTAAGCATCTGTACTGACAATTTATTTTGTCTGTGTATGTATCTTTAAATACATTTTACTGATTGCAATTGTCTCATTTTTAGGTTTTTTGTATCAGACTCTTTGGAGATTAGTATCACTTCTGGAAATATGCTCTGCTTTTGACAATGCAGAAAGAGTGACATTGTATCTACTGTATCTGCTTTGTGTATCCAGACTATAATAAATACGAGGGAATATTTTCAGGCCAGTATGGCATGTGAAAAGATAAATTGTAATAAAGAAAGAAGAATTCTGTGGGGTTAAGGTTAACCTGTTAAAATGTATGGAGTAATGGCAGGGCATGAGTACTGTACTTCAAGCCCTGATGCTTCCATTATGTCCATTAATGGTAGCACTCTCTTTTCTTGACTATCAACACACTAACTTAACCTGTGTTTTCTTTTTAAATTATGATTTCTTTGTTTAAGACTATAGAGGCTCCTAGCAGCTCCATAGTTAAGGTTGTGTTGAGTTTTGCACTGAAGTGTATATCCTTTTAAATATAATTATGAGAAATCAATCTGATCGACGGACTATTTGAAGAAGGACAAACTTTAATTTTCTAGGCATTTTTTTCAAACTCTGAGCTTTCAGTGTGTTTATCCTAAAAGGCTTAACATTTTTAAAACCATCTAGAGATCTTAATGCTTAGGGCTCCTATAACATCGCAATCTCAAAAGTCAGAAACTTGAAATTACACACAAGGCTTCATAGTTGAAAAACTGAATTCCATTTAAATTCTGGGGGAAAAAAACAACCACCTTAAAATACAGTCATTTGACTGCTTTGTAGTAACTGATATATCTTTTGCCATTGAGCAAATCTTCATGGAGGACTCTCATTTGCTACTATCTTTTCAATGGTCCTCCTGCTGTGGTTTTCATAGAATCATAGGCCTTGGCTACATTTGCGAGTTACAGCGCTGTAAAGGCTCCCCCAGCACTGTAACTCACTCCCCGTCCACACTGGCTATCAGGGAATCTTTCCAAGTGACCATGCCTCCATGTGCCAAGCGAGCCCCAGCATGGAGCAATGGCGAGTTGCTGGACCTCATCAGTGTTTTGGGGGAGGAAGCTGTACAGTCCCAGCTGCGCTCCAGCCGTAGGAATTACGATACCTTCGTGAAGGTATCAAAGGACATGATGGAAAGGGGCCATGACCGGGACGCCCTTCAGTGCAGGATTAAAGTGAAGGAGCTGCGGCGTGCCTACCGCAGAGCCTGCGACGCAAGCGGCTGCTCGGGTGCTCCCCTCTGTGACCTGCCGATTCTACAAAGAGCTGGATGCGATACTTGGGGTTAACCCCACCTCCACTCCGAGCACCACCATGGACACTTCAGAGCCGCGGGGGAGAGGGCGAGGAGGAGGAAAACGGGAGTAATGGTGGAGGGCTGGATGGAGACACCCCGGAATCCCTGGAGCCATGCAGCCAGGAGTTCTTCTCGAGCCAGGAGGAAGGTAGCCAGTCACAGCGGCCGGTACTTGGTGGAGGACAAACAGAAGAGCAGGTTACCGGTAAGCGTGTTTGTTTTTTTTTTTTTTTTTTTTCGGGAAGGAATTTTTTCAGTGCGGGCTCTTTGGGAGAGGAGGGTTAGGCATGCATGACTAGATGCAGCATAGTGCATTGATGTGGTTTATCACATCGCGGTAATCTCCTCGAATGTCTCATCCAGAACGTGTGCAATGCGTTTGCGCAGGTTTATCGGGAGAGCCACCGTGGTCCATGTCCCAGCCAGGCTAACGTGTCCGCGCCACTGTGCTGCGAGGGGCCGGGGGACCATTGCTGCACACAGGCAAGCTGCATATGGGTCAGGGTGGAAACCGCATTGCAGTAGAAGACCCTCCCTTGCTTCCCAGGTCACCCTCAGCAGCGAGATATCGTCCAGGATGAACTCCTGTGGAAAATGTTGGGACAGTGTTCAGTGTAGGTTCCCCCTGAAGCTGTTGGCTCTCCCCAAAGCACAGAAACCCAGAGGACAGTGCAGCCCTGAAACAATCAGTCCCCCTTACTCACCATTTTGAGGCTCCTATGGGATATGTGTGCTCTGTTTCGGATGGGAAAATTATGCTATTGTGTAGACCCTGTGTGTTTTCTGCTCCTTAAGTGCAGGGGGAATCATTACTCTGTCTGGTATAAACAATGCTGCCTCTGTTAAATGTTGCATTTTGCCTATACAGCTGCATCAACCGTGAGACCTCAGCCATCCCTCTTATCGCCTGCTCAGAAACTGCAAAGACTCAGGAAGAGACCGCGAAAAAGCAAAGAAGACATGCTGCAAGAAGTGATGCGGCAGTCTATTAAAGAGAATGAGAAAGCAGGATCCGCCAACAAAATGCAGCGCACCGGCGGCAAAGCACTGCGCACCGGCAGCAAAGCACTGATAGGCTCATAAGCATCCTAGAGCGCCAAGCAGACGCTATCCAGGAGCTGGTAGCCATGCAGAAAGTGGAACAGTACCGCAAACCCCCCCCCACTCCCCCACAGCCCTTGTCCCAAAACTCTTTCCGTTGTGCCCCATTTCACCTCCGACCCACTTTCCCCAACTTCCGTGTTCTTCACGCCACCCGCTGCCTCCAACACCAGTATCTTCACCACCCAGCCCTGAAAACCACGACCCTTACCCTCTGCACTCAACCGCCATCACCATGCAGTATAGCTATCCTTTATAGCTCACTGCACAGCACACCAGACAGGACATACGCGAATCTGTGATTGTACTGTTCCCCACTCCACCCCCTTCTTCCTTTTCAATAAATAATTTTTTTTTCTTTTCAATAAATGGATTTTTTGGCTTTGAAAACATTCTTTATTATTGCATAAAGTAAAAGACTCCTTAGCCCAGGAAATAAACAGGCACTGCAAGTCTGCTTGTCTGCTTAGCATACACTGATTCCTAAAGATTGGAACTAGTGCACTTTACTCCCGTGCAGGGCACCAGATATCACTTCTGGTTTTCAGCCTCAAATTGCTCCCTCAAGGCATCCCTAATCCTTGCAGCCCCACGCTGGGCCCCTGTAATAGCCCTGCTCTCTGGCTGTGCAAATTCAGCCTCCAGGTGTTGAACCTCAGACGTCCATGCCTGAGTGAAGCTTTCACCCTTCCCTTCACAAATATTATGGAGGGCACAGCACGCGGATATAATCGCGGGGATGCTGTTTTTGGCCAAGTCCAGCTTCCCATAACGAGATTGCCAGCGGCCCTTTAAACAGCCAAAGGCACGCTCCACAGTCATTCGGCACCGGCTCAGCCTGTAGTTGAACTGTTCCTTGCTGCTGTCAAGGCTCCCTGTGTAGGGTTTCATGAGCCACGGCATTAACGGGTAAGTGGAATCTCCAAGGATCACAATGGGCATTTCAACTTCCCCTACCGTGATCTTCCGCTCTGGGAAAAAAGTCCCAGCCTGCATGTTCCTGAACAGCCAAGTGTTCTGAAAGATGTGTGCGTCATGCACCTTTCCGGACCAGCCTGTGTTAATGTCAATGAAACGCCCCCGGTGATCCACAAGCGCCTGGAGAACCATAGAGAAATACCCCTTCCGATTAAGGTACTCGGATCCTAGGTGGGGTGGTGCCAGAATAGGAATGTGCGTCCCATCTATCGCCCCTCCATCATTAGGGAACCCCATTTGTGCAAAGCCATCCACTATTTCCTGCACGTTACCCAGAGTCACGGTTCTTCTGAGTAGGATGTGATTAATGGCCTTGCAAACTTGCATCAACACGATTCCAACGGTCGACTTTCCCACTCCAAACTGGTTTGCGACCAACCGGTAGCTGTCTGGAGTTACCAGCTTCCAGATTGCAATAGCCACCTGCTTCTCCACTGGCAGGGCAGCTTTCAATTTCATGTCATTGCACTGCAGGTGGGGGCAAGCTCCTCACACAGTCCCATAAAAGTGGTGTTTCTCATCTGAAAGTTCCGCAGCCACTGCTCGTCATCCCAGACTTCCATGACGATGTGATCCCACCACTCGGTGCTTGTTTCCCGAGCCCAAAAGCGGCGTTCCACGTTGCTGAGCATGTCCGTGAATGCCACAAGCAATTTCGTGTTGTACGCAGCTCGATAGCATCGTCGGACTCCTCACCCTCACTCTCACTGTCACTTTGGATCTTAAGGAATAGTTCGACAGCCAAACGTGACGTGCTGGCAAGACTCGTCAGCATACACCTCAGCAGTTCGGACTCCATTTCCCGCAGACAGATCGCGCTGCACAGAAACCATTGAAAGATGGCGCCAAAGGTGGACAGAAACAAAGGGATTTCTCGGATGCGAAGCGATGCATCACGGGGCATTGGGACAGGACCCAGAATCCCACGCCCCCTTCCCATAATCCACGGCGCCAGAATGGGAAAAGGTGCTCTGTGGGATAGCTACCCATAATGCACTGCTCCCAATAGCGCTGCAATTGCCACAAATGTGGCCACGACAGTGCACTGGGTAGCTCTCAGTGTGGACAGACTGCAGCACTTTTCCTACTCAGCTGCACGAAGTCAGGTTTAACTCACAGCGCTGTACATCTGCAAGTGTAGCCAAGGCCTTAGAATATCAGGGTTGGAAGGGACCTCAGGAGGTCATCTAGTCCAACTCCCTGCTCAAAGCAGGACCAATTCCCAACTAAATCATCCCAGCCAGGGCTTTGTCAAGCCTAACCTTAAAAACCTCTATAGAATCATAGATACACCAAGATACACACTTTTGTTCCTAATTATATGTCTCTAGGTTCCACCCAGTCTCCCTTATACAAGAACCTTCCACAAAGGGAGCCCTAGTCTTATATACCAAATAAGATTAACTAAGGCTTTGTCTACACTACCACTTTTTTCAGTAAAACTTTTGTTGGTCAGGGATGTGAAAAAGCCACACCCTTGACCACATAAGTGTCACTGGCAAAAGTGCTGCTGTGGACAGCACCATGTCAGCAGAAGAGGCTCTCCTGCTGACATAGCTAACGCTACTTGTTGGGAGTGGTTTCATGCTGGCAGGAGAGCTCTCTCCTGCTGTCAAAGAGTGGCTACATCTCAGGCTACATCTACACTACAGGGGAGGAGTCGATTTAAGATACGCAAATTCAGCTACGTGAATAGCGTAGCTGAATTCGACATATCGCAGCCGACTTACCCCGCTGTGAGGACCGCAGCAAAATCGACCTCCGCGGCTTCCTGTCGACGGCGCTTACTCCCACCTCCGCTGGTGGAGTAAGAGCGTCGATTAGGGGATCGATTGTCGCGTCCCAATGTGACGCGATAAATCGATCCCCGAGAGGTCGATTTCTACCCGCCAATTCAGGCGGGTAGTGTAGACCTAGCCTTAGACCTTACAGCAGGACAGTTGTAGCGGTACAGCTGTGCCACTGTAAGGTCCATAGTATAGACATAGCCTAAAAGTGGAGGGAGTGGTGGTCTGCTCAGGCAAGCCATAGGAGATTAACTCCATTAGGAACTTACCTTTCAACAGGAGCCATGTGCTTTGTTTCTCAGGCCAGTTTACCTGCATCTCTTTTCCCCCCACTCCCACCTGTCCTAGCTCCTGCTACAAATAGGGCACATTGACAGTTGGAGAAAGGGGGGGAGTTGTACCAAAGATGCTTGAGAAATGAAGTTTCAGTCCTGCTGAAGAGGAAGCTTCTGCATGTAGAGAACCTACTGTGGTTCATGAAAGGTTGGGTACTGCTTGGGTAGACCTCACAAAAGCATTTAGATTTGATTCTTAATGTTCATACTAAACATAGCTTCAGAGAAACTGCAAGAGGATGGAGCTTGACTTTCTGGCCCCTGGTACTCACCATCCTTTTTGCCTAGGTCAGTTCATTGGCCCCGGTGCCTGGCTCCCTGGTTCTTTGGTTTCACTTAAATCCCCTCACTCTGTAGACTGTTTTTTTTTTATGTTTATTACATTTAGAAAAAGCCTCTCTAAATGAAGCAAGGGGAGTAGTGGGGCTGGTCATCCAGCCTCAGGATAAGTGAGCAGCAGGGGCTACACAGAACCAGTAGGGAGACCCACTACCTAGCTTATATTGACTGTTTAGGTCGATCACCTTTTGTCAAACATGGGGAAAGCAAATACAGGTACAAACAAGTATGTCAGCACTCACATGTTAGATGTAAAACTGAGTTCTAAATTCCACACTTATAATACAATGTTAAAACAGATTATAAATGGTGTAAAATATAATTACGGTATTTATCAATTGTGCTTTGACACCATAACATTTAGCAAACCTCACACTTGGCGAAAACTGTCTTATCTTACTAGCAAGCTAGGCAAATGGTGCAACTGTTCTAATTATTTCCTCATTATCGTTATCCTGCTTCAAGAAAAAATAACCAATGCAACCTCAACTCTCACGCCTTGTCACCTAAACATAATATCCAAATTCACAGACTCTTCTGCTCTGAAGAAACTCCCTTTCAATTCCAACTACCAACAATACAGACATCCAATTCTTCAGATGCACACTTCACAGTAACATTGTTATTTTAATCTTGCTGAAGTCAAAAGCCCATGTTTCTAACTTAAAAGTCTGAGATCCAAGTTAAGGTGAAATTGTGAGGAATTGAATATGTGCTTTGTGGGTGGCTGTAACTGGAAATGGAGCGGGTTTAAACTGAGGAGTCTGTATTTGAGGCTGCTCTGGGTGTTAATGTTGTCTTAACTGCTGACCCCTTTTTTTTTTTTTTTTTTTTTTTTTTTAAATGCAGTGATAGGAAATGCACTAAAGCAAACTTAACTGTAAGTTAAAGATGTCTTGTACATGGATTTGTATACATATTTCCCCCTGCTTATCAGTGGATTTCCGGAATAAGGTTAGAGGCTAACTAATAACACCTCAGACTTGTATGTATCTGTAGCAATTATCTAGTTAATACAAGCTGATTATGTTTCTCAAAAGGAAATAAGTGAAATATAGACCTTTGAGAAACCATAAAGATCTTAGAGAAATTTTTTTCATTTAATGGGTTATTCTTCATAAACATAGTTGTGGGAGTTATGGTTAGGGTATTCTGAAATTTTAAAAGTTTTCTGCTGGAGAACTCTATTACAGTGAACTGAAGTTTTCTTCATTGTGAAATAGTGAGGTAGTGCCCAATCTAAATGATGCATTTTAGAACATGTATTGGAGACAGGAAACAGTTAAATTTTGTGAGGTTTTGGTATCAGCAAATATATTTGATATTGATTTTTCAGTTTTGTTTTCTGACAGTACTTGGGAGCCTCTTTATTTTAGTGCTCAGTTTTTAAGGGCAGTTATTGACTTCCAAATAAAACTGGATGTTTGTTTATGAAAAAATCCAAGGCAGTAAAATTGCACTTCTAATGAGCTGTCACTGTGTACAAGAACCTATGGATTTTTATATTGTTAAGTAACCAATGTTGGCTTATTTTACAGTAGCTGCTAGGCTTGTACATATATGGTGTTCGTTTACTCAGCATTTATTAATTTAACATAGACATTCTGTACATACTTATTTTTGTGGGTTTTAGGATTTTTTTCCCTCTTCGTGTCAGTACTTTGAAACCCTCATTAGTCCAAATATGGGAAATTTGACTCACTGCAGCTCTTGTATTTTGCAGGATGACTTTCACTTGGTCTATTTAACTTAACTAAGGGATTTAAAAGAAAATGCTTCTCATTTTTCTCAGTGCAGCTCTTGAAAGTTAATATAGTTCCCTCAAATCTGATAACTTTTATGAAGTTTAACATTTTAAATAGGTACTTGAGTCTCTAGCTATGAGTTACATTGCTATATTTCTGAAGTGTGAATTACTGGCAAAAAATCCAGTGTGAAAAGCACTAGGTGTAAACTGACTTCCAACTACACTTATTTTAATAACTGGAAAAGAAATATTGCTGATTGCACCTTGGATACTTTTTTAAACAGAATGACAACTGGCATACCTTGTATGACTGAATGTTCAGGGCTTCCTCCTGTTAATGTCACAAATAGTGTCGCTTTTTGGCATTATGCTCATGGCCAAAAGGATCTCCAAATGGAAAACTTTTATTTTTGCTTACTATTCAGTTCCTAAATTGAGACTAGCAAGATGGATGCAACTTTTTTTTAAATTCTCTTCTACTGTCTTGTGAGACAGTGTATTTTCTATCTTGCTATGAACATAGACTCCAAACTTTCCTCATTCCTGAGTTTTGTTTTATTTTTAACTCAAATAACAACCAGTTATGAATTTCAGTTTAAGCTTTCTCTCCTGTTTGGTCATTTCTAGGTTTTTCCTAAGACCTCCATCCCAGACCTTGGTTCATTTTTCTCAGTGAGATGCTACAACTCTTCTTGTATCATGGCTGAAACCAGAATGGCTCAACAAAACAGCAGTCCTGTCGCCATCCTGTTAATTTCCTTTGGGTTTAAATAATTTTGAGAGACTTCTTTGTGTTTTCATTGATCCAGTTTTCTTTCAGAGTTTTATCACTGAAAATTTCAGCTCAGAGTCAGGTGGAACACTGCTTGTGCAACAAACTAAGTTGCAGGACAACCTAGAGAAAAGTCTTCACATCTGCACATTCACTAACCACATTAGATACATGTTGGACAAGAAAATGGACATGGGGGAAATATCCAGATAATGCATAATTTAAGTTGTTGCACTATTAGTTTAAAACATTATATATAAACTTAAGTGTGTGTGTGTGTATATATATATATATAAAAACTAAAGGGATAAAATCACTGCTCTTTCATTTCTAAGATTTCCGTTCAATTTAATATAATTTCTGAAATTTAAATAAGTTTGGTGTCAGCTGAAATCTGTATTGTAATGTCACAATTTTTAATTTAGATAATACTCTGCTCTCTAAAGAACCTTATACTAAATGAGATTAAGCCTAAATTTGTTCTGCCTCTGGAAAAGTATTTAAAAGTTAGGACAGATTAATTGGCAGAGTGGTGTGGATAAAGTGGATATTCTGTCTTTATTTCTCTCTCCATTGACTAGGAGTATCATTGGATAGGTCTTTGAATGAATGGATTTGTCATCCATAGAAATTTAGTAAATGAAAAGATACTAAAATTAAGGGGGAGAAATCAATGCAGACCCATTTGTTGGTTCTTGCTCTTAGCAGGTTTATTCAATAAACCTTAGATGCAAATTGCTCAAGTGAACTAATGCTCATCTGTTCTCTTAGGGCTGGATCCTGCATTCCTTGGGCAACCAAAACCTCCAAGTAAGTTAATGATTCAAAACATAACTCTGCTATATAGTTTGATTCCGAAATATCTGTAGGGTTATCTAATGGTCTTCCTGGCAGGAAGTATGTTCTGTGAATCTGTTCAGATAGTAATCCTGCAAAGCTACTGTTGAAAGTAATATCAGGAGTGAGAATCCTACCCACCTTGGAAAGCCTCTTGACTTACTCTGTTTGTTACGTCTGTTGATTATCAAGAACTGTTGCAGAGGGGGTTCATTTAGTGACTTTTTGTGGGGTTCTGTGCAAGGGTCTGCGTACTGCTTGTCCTGGCAGGATTAGGGCGTAGTGTACAGTTGCCACATTTGTGCAGCACCATGTATGATATTTTATGCAAATTATTTAAATAGGGTAGCTTATGTGTACGGAAATTCACACACAACTATTAAACACCATAAAAATTGTACAAGTTCAGTGCAGGTGAGAGACATGTACTTGAGAGCCCTGATGGATGAAGTTCTCTCTCAATAGAACAACTGCAGCAGAAGCAGGGGCAAGCTTCTTACACACACCGGCTGCCAGCATATCCCAGTACAGATATGTTGGGAGGGGGAGAATTCTTTTAAGAGTAACAGGTAGTTCCAACTCCATGGCCATTTTGAGACTGAGGTAGAATTCCTGAAAGGATGTTTCTTTTAGTACATTTTTACCCTTTGGGGGATTACATAGGCAAGGTCACCAACTCTGCACTCACAGGCAAAATCTCCCACATTGTTTGGAGAACAGCAAGAATAAACTCTATAATTAAATGCTCCATCCTGTTCCTTAGAGATATCTACCGTTATCTAAAATATACAGATACTAAAAAAAAAAAGAATAAAACAAATACTAGCATAGATCTTAATTCACTCCTAAATGCAACATTTTGCAATATAAAATTACTTCAAAAACTATTTTAGGGTCCTCACACAAACTTATATTTCTCCCTCCCCCTTCCCATATAGGTGATCATCAGGATTTGACCCCACAATATTCAGATCCACAGAGAGACCTCTTCTATATGCTTTATAAGAGGAACTGCCATGGCAAGCATGCTCTTATCATTTAAGTGAAGCAGCCTATAGAAGGAGACATAACATGCTTTGCCAGTTATACAACTGTTTGTGACATTACTCCTGGGGGAATTCTGCACCATTGCGCGTGCGCAGAATTCATGTCCGTTACAGATTTCTTTGCTTCCCCGTAGAAAAATGACTTTGTGACAGGGAAGCTACAAGAGCAGTCACGCACCACTCCCTAGCAGTGCAGGTACATCATTTCAGGCACCTGGAGCAGCCAACAGAGAGGTTGGGGACACCCAAGCCAGTGGCTCCTATCCTGAGCCGGGATCAGCTTCTAGTTCTGGCTCAGCTGGAGGCAGGAGAGGACAGGCCTTCCTCTTTCCCTGCAAGGAGTGGCTGGGGCTGTGTCAGACCCACCCGCAGAAACCTCCCCAAGCTGCAGGAAGCTCAGTATCCTCCCCTGCTTCCTGCTCCCATCACTCATCAGCTGTGGGGGGGAGGGGTTATTGTATGGGGAGCTGCTCCCCCATCCACCCATCCCCTGTGCATCTGGATCTTCCATACCCAGACACCCCTTCCAAGCCTTACCCTGTACAACCAGAACCTCCCTAACCCTCCATACCCATACCCCACCCCACTGAACCTCAACCCCTGCACCTGGAACCCCCACAACTAGCCTCTGTGCATCCAGATCCTCTCCATACCTAGACCTCCCACTGAGCTGCCTGGACCCAGATTGTCCCACACAGAACCCCCTCACCCCACACCTGTATCCTCCACACTGAGCCCCTTCACACTTGGATCCTGCCTGGTTGAGCCTGCCTTCCCGACACCTGGCGCAGAGGAGCAGGGCCCCAGGGTATTTCTTGTGCTGTGTCAGGGTTGTGTGCAGCCTTGCCGTTGAGTCTGTGTCCCAGGGGTGGGGGAGTTGGGGGGTGAGGACCTGCAGGGTGATCTTCCACCTTCGTGCAGCCAGTGGCCTGTGCTCCCCACTGCCATGCTGGAGCCTCTGCATTTATCTATTGACAAATAAAACTTGCAGAATTTTTAATTTTTTTGTACAGAATGCCCTCAGGAGTATGACATACAGTGGCATGTTGAGTTATCAGGATTTGGCTTCTGGCTCTGTGATGAGAGTCGGTTCTAGTTGTGAGAGCCAGCATCACCAAGTCTAACAGATCAATTTGGTCATCTGTAGGAACTGAACCTGGGATCTCTATCACTTGAGTTCCATTCAAATCGAGGCAGCAGAAGACTCATAAATTTGTACACATGATCTAGCCTCCAGATAGGGACAAAGAGACCCAGGGTTACAAATACTTCTTCAGAAAGGCAGTGTGAATCAGTGGATGAAATTTAGGTCTGTCATATCAGAGAACTGGGTTCTATTTCTAGCTCTGCTTGTGGTGGCCTTATGAAAACTCTGTTACCTTATTTGTAAAATGGATGAATGATAGTTGCCTCTCTTATGAAAGGGGTGTGAAGTCTTGCTCATTATTAGTGGAAGAGATGGCTCTTATATCTCTTGCCTTGTAGTTTGTTGTACATTCCTCTAGGCTACAGAGTATTGGGAGGGATGGTCTATCCCTCCCCCCCAGTGTGTGACATTTTACTCTTTCTGCTTGGTGCATGATAGACCTCAGTGCAAAAATGCATGACACTTGGCAGGTCTGTTAGTGCTGAAAGCAACATAACTTCTGTTAGATTGACAGTCTGAGGTAAGGGATGGGAGGGGAGGTGAAATATGGTATGGACAAATCATCTTCAACGTGCACTGTTGGAAGGAAAGGAATTAATCACCTAATTTTTGAAAACCACATACAAAATCTTTGTGAAAATGCCTCTTTTTCCCATTATTAGCA
The DNA here is from genome assembly GCF_013100865.1 of Trachemys scripta elegans. Taxonomy (NCBI): domain Eukaryota; kingdom Metazoa; phylum Chordata; order Testudines; family Emydidae; genus Trachemys; species Trachemys scripta. The sequence goes on along the minus strand of NC_048306.1, from coordinate 28,417,388 downwards.
TTTGGAGGAAAATATACTCTGCCATTAAAGCTCTGGCCTAGGGAAATAGTAGAATTTTACCATGAGTCCTAAACATTAATGACTGATAATATTGGTGGTGAAGCACCCTGCTGAAGTTGGACAGATTTCAGATCACAGTATTAAAAAAAATTCCAATCGTATTGTTTTGACACATATATTTAAAGAAAATAAATCTATAGTTTTTCAGCCTGCTAGTTTGTAAAGGCACAGTATTTTCAGTTAAATGTAACATGATTTTTTTTTTTTTTTAATTTTATTGTAAAGACTTATTTTGCTGAGGGTCCAGTTTGTTCTCTTGTTCAGGAATGTCAGAGTCTAATGTTCTGTTTTGTATAAAACAAGCTGAATTTGTTGTTTCGACATGAAGTTTTTTTACTTTATAGGAAACTAATGATTGATTGTGGTCATAGTGAAGATTCTGTCTAATATCTACAAACAATTTAAATGTTTAGATGTTTTAAATTTTATTTTGTAATTCATGTACAAAAAATATTGTAACAACTTTCTCCCTAAAATATCCCACTAGCTGGGATTGATTTTTTTTTTCTCTTTTCCCACAAGATGGACTTTTTGTTTTGTTTTTCTTTTTACTGTGTTTTGCATTTATTTAAAATTTAAAAAGAATTTGTATGGTCAGGTGTTCTTTGCTTCCTGAGGCACTATATCAGCTACTTCCAAAACTGCTATCATATGCTATCTTGCTCTTCTCCCGCTGCCACCTTTTGTTTAAAACCAAATAAAGGGCTCAGCCCTGAATTGCATGTGCACTCAAAATTCCCACTAATGTTTTGGTGCATAAGGATAGTAGGATCAGGCCATAAAATGTTAAATGGTGATAAAGTGAAAATATCCTTTGAGATAACATCATCATCTTGCCAGGAGTGATGGTTTTTTGGATGATAATGTAAAATAGCATTAGGTTTATGTGGAGTGTATATTCTTAATTTTATGGAAAAAGTTTGAACATGTAGACTTTATGCCTGGGCTAGTACGTTTTTATGGAGATTTAGCAAAGTTGCCTTAGGGCATGTCTACACTACAGCAGCATACTATGACGCTGCAGTGCCACAGTGTAGACACTTCCTACATCGACTAAGGTTTTTTCCATCAGTGTAGTTCATCTGTCTCTCTGAGAAGCAGAAGATAGGTTGACAGAAGAATTCTTCCATTGACCTAACAGCTTCTATATCAGGGGTTAGGTGGATCTAACTGTTGCATTCAGGATGTGAAATTTTTCACAGCTCTGAGTGACATGGCATTTAAGTGTAGACCAGACCTTTACAGTCTTGTTTAAATGTTTGATGAGTCTTCACTGCCCCCAAGGTGACAGTTTGACTTCATCTCATAGTTTGTGCTGCTCCGTAGAGAATTTACTGGTTGTTGTTACAAGCCACATTGGCATCTTCAGGAAGAAGCCTTTTTAACTGAAATTAGTTAGAAGAGGTTTTTACTTAGTATTGCTATAACAAGGTGACAGCCTTTTTTGATTATATAGTTTAACAGCTCAGGTTAAATCCATCTCATAAAGGAAAACCACTAACATAGTTCGTATCAGAAGTTCTGAAAAGTAAATAAAAATATCAGTATGGATGAATTTTTTTTTTAGGAAAAAAGTGAGATGTGTACACTAGTTTTATGATTGTTTGGATATATGAGTAATTTCTACAAGTATTAAAATATTTATTCCAACTTTCAGAGTATCTTCTTTTATTTTTAGATGAATCTGCGTTCTGTATTTACTGTAGAACAACAAAGGATATTACAGCGTTATTATGAAAATGGAATGACAAATCAAAGTAAAAATTGCTTTCAGCTCATATTACAGTGTGCACAAGAAACTAAGCTGGACTTCAGTGTAGTCAGGGTAAGTACTGAGGCCTTCCACACTTGAATTTACATAATTATTTAACAAGTACATTTGTTTACATAAAATATCTGTAGAGGATGGAATCATTAACTTTATTTTTTTAAAAAAAGGCTTCCATCCTCAGCTGTAATATATGCTCATTTTTTCCTGAGAGAGGGCTGCTTGTAGTCCGAGTTCCTATGAACACTTTTACGTTACTGAAGTATTAGTAGGGACTTTCATGCTGTGCAAGCAGCAGGGATCCCTTCAAGAAAGTTAAATTCCAAATAAGGTTTTCCTGCTGAAAACCTAGGTTATATATCACATAAAGTGAATGTTGTTTATATCAGGAAACCACTTTGAAATAGAATAGAAATTTTGTATCCTTTAAAAATGACATTGAAAGAGATCTATAAAACTGCTGTCTTCCCAGGTTTGTGTTCCTTGTCATAAATAGATGGCATTGCTGTTTATTGGTATCACAGTTATCACTAAACAATAATATCATTGAGTAGCTTAGTGCTTCTGGGGTCTCTTCTGAAGACACTGAATTCCAAGGGAGCGGGATAATGCTCCCCCTATGAAAGAAGAGCCATTTTGTTATATAATGTTTCACAAGAAAGTAGAAATCATGAAGCAATAGTTGAGAGTTGATACAATAATCAAGCAGGCAGGAGCAGATACAAGCAGCTGCAGTGGGTACATCTACAACACTGTGTGGGAGGGAGGAAGGAGATAAGACCCATTTAGTTACTCCCAACCACGTGGACCCAGAACCATGTAGGGGAGCGCTCCTTCCTTCCCATCGCGCCCCATCCCTCCTTCCAGGGGCACCAGCTTCTAAATGTCCTTGCCTCTCTAGAGAAACCTGAGCTCAGGATAGGGGGAAAAATAAACCCTAGGAAGTCCACCAGAAACTCAGACTGGCAGGAACAGACAAATAGCTGCAGTACGGAACTTTGGATGCTTTCAATAGTTTTTGTTCTGGACATTCTCTCCCCCTGTGCTGACTGGCTGTTTGCTTCAAGTCCCTCACAGTCTCTTTGCCTCACTCTACCTGTAGTACTTACTCCCTGCCTTCCATCCCTCTTCTTTCTTCTCCAGTCCCCTTTACTCTGTTCCCTGCAGCTCCGTTCTTCCTTCAGTTTTCTGTCTGTTTAGCCATCGCCTTCCTGACAAAAGCATTTCCACAAAAATTGTGGCAGTAACATGCCATTTGCAGACCAACGTGCCTCTTGCTCTGCTGGCATTTTGTAATCCCCACCCCTCCTTGTCTAACTTGTCTGTTTAGATTGTAGAAGCAAAGACTATCTCTTACTGTGTACAGTGCCTAGCACAGTGGGACCTAGATCTCAATTGGGATGCATAGATGCTAACACAGTACTAGGAAAAAAAATAATAATGTAAAAGTCATACAGAAAATACGATCATGTCTCTGATGTTAATCTCTGTATTGAGTCTTGATTAGTTTTATGTGTTAGTATATTGCCATCTTGACAAATTCTTGAATTGGCTTGGGGATAAGGTAAAGACTTATTCTGAGATTCTCTTTAATGACTTCTTTTGCGTCATGATACCATTTTAAAAACAAGCACAAGCTTTATCACAAAAAGTAGATGATGCAATATATTGTTTCTTTCCAAATTAGGACCTGTACAGCCGGTCCTGGAAAGAAAGAGAATTTTTTTCTTTGTTGAGATACTTAAGCATTCAAACCAAAATGGATTTGGACATTCCCAACATAGAAAGTTCAGAAATAAGCTATTTCTTTAATAGTTAACATAACTGTAGTTGTAAAGTATTTTACCAAAGCAGTTTTACTTCAATTTCTTGTATATGTTTTAAAATAACTGTTTGATTTGACAATTGAGTATTAATTTTGCTGAATGATGAGGTGATTTTTCTATTGGTTCCAAGCTGTTTTTTTTATATATTTTACAGTTTTTCTTTTGATATAATTTCAATTTGAGAAGATATTATCTGAGTAATAGTAAAACAAATAGTACCACAGGATGCAATAAGTTTTCAGATACCCATTTCAAATTAACGTCTGTGATTGTGAGCCAATTGGGAGAGAGATTAATTTGCTTTTTCCTGAAACTTGTGGCTAGAGATGTTTGGGTTGTAGGCTGCTTGTTTCTGTTTTTAACTCTTAAGAAGAGAGCAGAACTAAAAACATTATGCGAGGAAGATAAGCCCTTGCTAATCCAAGCACTTATATATGTAACTATTAAAGTCAATGAGATGATTTGCATGCTTAATCATGTGTTTAACTTAAGTGCTTTGCTGGATCGGGGGCTACATATCATTACAATTGTTAAATTTATGTTTTTATACTGATCACTAGAACTTGTAAAATGAGACGTCATCATTGGTATCATTCTGTATTTTGCATGATACATGCTAGTAGATAGATGGTAATGCAGAACTTCTGTTAACATGAGCGTCAGACTACTTTTGTATTGGGGTGAGATTTCCAGTGAAT